>NC_069133.1:33076149-33382816 GCF_026914265.1 Mya arenaria | reverse complement strand
AAATAGTACAATTATTTTCATACAGAGATATTTATCCACAACGAGAGAAGCTACCACGTAAATGTTACGTTCTCATTCAGCGCTGCAATTAGAAATAATGCTAATCAAGGCATGTGGTACACTGTTTTAACAGATAATAATGAAATAAATATCCTATAAAAAGAGATTGGCCAGTGTGGGGGTCGGACCCACGACATTCGCGTTATTAGCACGACGCTCTAACCAACTGAGCTAACCGGCCGGATTCATTTCGCATGGCTATTATCACAAAGCTATTAGTGATAGATCGACATGAAATATAGGAATATTGTCAGATAACGATATCCACACGCAATACTAAGATGACAGTTATCATATAGTACAGCAAGTTGTCGTGGCCGAGTGGTTAAGGCGATGGACTAGAAATCCATTGGGATCTTCCCGCGCAGGTTCGAATCCTGCCGACAACGTCAATGTTTTGATATAAATTACTCTGCCATTGAAGAATGATTTACAAATGTTAAATACTCTTAACAAATCGTCTATTATTGGCCTTTAGAAGTGAACGTAAATTATGCCATATCCACTTCTTGAAAACACTTTCTAAGCTTTAAAATAGTATCCCAAATCACTGTTTTACTTTTAATTCACAGATATTGTAGTTCATGTATAAATATATAATTATTTCACATTTACAACAATTTTCTTACATAGATATATGTCCAAAATGTTCGAAGCTACCACGTCAACGTAACGTCATACCCTCGTTCAGCGTTGTAATTTTTGCCGTTTAAAAATGCCGTTAACATAGTATCCCAAATCACTGTTTTACTTTTATTGCACAGATATTGTAGTTCAAGTATAAATATATAATTATTTCACATTTACAACAATTTTCTTATATAGATATATGTCCAAAATGTTCGAAGCTATCACGTCAACGTAACGTCATACCCTCGTTCAGCGTTGTAATTTTTGCCGTTTCGAAATAAGGCTAACCAACCATGTAATACACTGTTTTTACAGTAGGTAATGAAATAAATACCCTATACAAAAGAGATTGGCCAGTGTTGGGGTCGAAACCACGACATTCGCGTTATTAGCACGACGCTCTAACCAACTGAGCTAACCGGCCGGATTCATTTCGCATGGCTATTATCACAAAGCTATTAGTGATAGATCGACATGAAATATAGGAATATTGTCAGATAACGATATCAACACGCAATACTAAGATGACAGTTATCTTATAGTACCGCAAGTTGTCGTGGCCGAGTGGTTAAGGCGATGGACTAGAAATCCATTGGGATCTTCCCGCGCAGGTTCGAATCCTGCCGACAACGTCAATGTTTTGATATAAATTACTCTGCCATTGAAGAATGATTTACAAATGTTAAATACTCTTAACAAATCGTCTATTATTGGCCTTTAGAAGTGAACGTAAATTATGCCATATCCACTTCTTGAAAACACTTTCTAAGCTTTAAAATAGTATCCCAAATCACTGTTTTACTTTTATTTCACAGATATTGTAGTTCATATATAAATATATAATTATTTCACATTTACAACAATTTTCTTATATAGATATATGTCCAAAATGTTCGAAGCTATCACGTCAACGTAACGTCATACCCTCGTTCAGCGTTGTAATTTTTGCCGTTTCGAAATAAGGCTAACCAACAATGTAATACACTGTTTTTACAGTAGGTAATGAAATAAATACCCTATACAAAAGAGATTGGCCATTTTTTGGGTCGAAACCACGACATTCGCGTTATTAGCACGACGCTCTAACCAACTGAGCTAACCGGCCGGATTCATTTCGCATGGCTATTATCACAAAGCTATTAGTGATAGATCGACATGAAATATAGGAATATTGTCAGATAACGATATCCACACGCAATACTAAGATGACAGTTATTATACGGTGCAGCAAGTTGTCGTGGCCGAGTGGTTAAGGCGATGGACTAGAAATCCATTGGGATCTTCCCGCGCAGGTTCGAATACTGCCGACAACGTCAATGTTTTGATATAAATTACTCTGCCATTGAAGAATGATTTACAAATGTTAAATACTCTTAACAAATCGTCTATTATTGGCCTTTAGAAGTGAACGTAAATTATGCCATATCCAGTTCTTGAAAACACTTTCTAAGCTTTAAAACAGTATCCCAAATGACTGTTTTCCTTTGATTCACAGATATTGTAGTTCATGTATGAATATGTAAATAGAACAATTATTTTCATACAGAGATATTTATCCACAACGAGAGAAGCTACCACATAAATGTTACGTTCTCGTTCAGCGCTGTAATTTTTACCGTTTAGAAAAAAGGTTTCTATAGTAAAAATGAAATAAATATCCTAAGTAAAAGCCTTAAAGATCCCTTATACTTACGTTTTGAAGTGTTTGTTATTATTAGCCGCTCCCTAAGTAACAGTGCTATATTGTTATAATGCTTTAACATATTGTTTTTATTTCTTTATTTATACAATAAAATATATTGTAGTATTTATCCAGTGTGTGTATACCACGTGATAAATTACGTCAAATTTGCTACGTCTGAAGGCATTATTTTACTTAGAATTCCGCCTTCGTTTTAATACCGGAGTTTGATAAGGAGATCAGTTTCATCAAACACTTTGACAAACCTGTTTCCAAATAATGTAATACAGCCAAATAATGTTTTGACAGTGCTCCGTCAGACGGCCGTTCGTTATGTGATGTGAACAGGTTTGTCGAAGCGTTTGAGGAAATTCAACTCTCAATCAAACTCTGGTAAATGACCGAAGGCGGGGCTCCGTAAGCGGCGTAGACTGCGCTATGTTTCATTCAAAATGGTGAAGAAACAGTGAATTTAACTTTGTTTAAAGTCTTCGTTCGAAGCTAAATGTTGCCTTCCGAAGTTACATTTATGACGCTAGTTATCACGTGGTACACCAACTCTGTTATCTTCTATACATACAATCTGCATTGATAACCTATTGAAGGGACATAATCATGAATGATATATGTTCGATCGTTTTTCTCTCTTACGTCCCTTTTATCTCAATGTGGAATATACATAGATAAAGTGTAATAGTGAAATAACTGTTCTATATGACGTCAGGTCACCATGGTATACGGACAAGGAAACATCACATATAATAGTTAACAATTTATACATACAAGCATGGGAGTTTCAGACATAAAATGACATTCAATTAATATACACATATTATATAACATAATTGTACGAGCAATGCACAAAACATTATCTGACTAGGATTATTGTTATCAAGATAGCACAAGAAAAATTGGCTGCCAGAAAAAACTAAAATCGGTTCATGAAGGCCGAGTGAGTCTACTTAACGATGGAAATGTTTAAACAAAGACTGTATCTAATAAAATTGACTGTAAATAATTTGCGTATTCAAGTATTAAGACAATAGTTTAAATATGTTGAATACATCAGAATGCCTTCAAGTAGATGCCAAATATATATATATTAAATACCATGCTTCCACTAAGACGAAGTGCTAAGTGAATCAAATATATTAAAGTATGCACAATTTATGTTCGGGGGTTAAGATCTATGATCTGGAAGACATTTGATTTTGCTTCTGGAAGCTGCTTTTGAATACTGTCAGAATAAAAAACTTGTTATATAAATCCTCATCGATGTTCAAGAAACCCTATGGCCCTTCTTATGTGAAGAATGCCTCATAATTGAAGATAAATCTGTTTCCGGTAATGAACTTTCCTTTGATGACACGTGACCTGTTTTTAAAACTGTAATAAGTTTTGATTGGCTCTCGTCATTTTGTAACGGCTCATCTGATTGGCTAGCAATGCCATCTGCTTTGACTGAAGTTGATTGGTCGACTTGTTTATCACAGTCAACCGTACAGCAGCAATCTGGTATGAAAAATAGAGAAAAGGATAGAAAACCCAAAAATGGCGAGACATGTTATGATATTTGATTATTTATTATGATATTATGTCAGTATTTTAATAATTTCAAAGCAAAATTCTTAGGTTTTACGATGAATGACCTTAAAAACAATATTAGGTGATTTGTTTTATTATAAATGTACGTGTAAATGCCTTTTTACTATCAATTGCATAAACATATAAACATGTAATAATACTTTTGAAACTATGGAAATGTTACCTGGCGATTCCCAGAATTCCACTGTAAGTAAACTATTTTCTGCTATCCAGTCTTTTGATTGGTAAAAATGATTACAGTCCCACAATGCAACATGTCCCTTTGGCTTATTGCCATGCACAGTATATGTAATCACTCTTAAAATACCTTGCTTTCCCCAAAATGTATTTTTTGTTTTTGAGGGATCAGTCATGTGGATTTTGGTTATATTTGGATAGCCATATTTATCAGCAAGGTAGGGCCCAAAGGCTATTGGTAGATAGATATACTGCATCTTGTTTATCCCCTCCACACTATCGTGACCATATTTCGAAAGTCGAATAAGTTCAGTTCCTAACGAATGTACTCCTCCGATTCGATTCAAACTTTCCGAGAGCCTCAAGGCACTCGTGTCGTGTATGAGAAGATTGGATGTGTTGTGAAGGTCAAGGTGAGCAAGAAGGTCATGGTTTCTATATGAACCACCGTAATGAGCGTAGCCAGGATAGTTATCCCTGAGGTCTTGGAACTTTGGTATTGGAACCTGAAATCAAATAAAAAGAATATATAGGGTTTGTTATTACATTTACAATTATGAGTGGGTGTTCGCCAAATGTGTATAGTGTGTGCGTGCATGTATGTGGGCGTGCGTGCGTGCGTGCGTACGTACGTGCGTACGTCACGCATGCATCTATAAGTTTCGTGTTTTAACTCGTGTCATATACGTCACAGGTGCAATTATAAGCTTGGTGTTTTAACTGTACTGTTTAGAACTTGTGTTATATAGGTCACATGTGCAACTAGAAGCTTGGTGTTTAAATTGTACTATTAAGAACATTTCTGATGTATGTACCATTTGTAAATAAAGTATCAGCGTCTTGACTACACGGCTTCAAGCCGTCGTCTTGTTACCACTCTTGTATGTATCAGGAACATGATTTTCCGAACTTTATAATATACTTAACACCTTCATTTATTTACATGAATCGAAATTTGACGATATTGTTTGAAGCAGCTGTGATTCAGGTCGTGCTTGCATCTATTAAGTTTGTTTCCCACCATCTTTGAACTTTAATTCGGCATGTAGGTCACGTTTGTATGTACGTTTTTGTCTTGACAGCAGCTTTAGTGCAAAACACGTGAGTTATAACTAACAGAAGCAAAACCTGTCCTACATTAAGTACAAATCCCCAAGGTAGTCACTATCTGCAAAACTTCAGGCAGAAATGATCACACGTTTTTGTTTACCTTTGATTATTATCGATAATTGGAGTATTATCAAATATTTTATCTCGTTCCGTCCTTTCATAATGATAGTATAATACATCTTAAGCTTGTTTGGTGGTTGTTCAAATACTGGCCATTACCTAAAGATGAACGCTTTGCATACGAATACTTTACTTAAAGCTGCACTCCCACAGATTGATTGTTTTGACATTTTTATTTTATTTTTGAGCCAATTTTTGAGTAAAGGTCTGGAAACGAGCGATGTACGACCGCTGACAAAAGAGCAGATCGCAGTTTTCTTCTTTACGTTGGAAAATTGATGTTTTATGGATAAAAGCTTTACTAACGCTTTAAGAGAAACGTTATTTTCGGCAGTTTATCAAACAATTAAGATCTGTTTTATTGTGAGTTATCTTAAAGGACTGAATTGAAGGCACTGATGTCAAATGGGCTGATTATGAGACAAAAAAATAAAAAGGTCAACACTGTCAATTTGTGACAGTGCAGCGTTAAGACTTTTTTTCAGAATGTATTTTTGCTCTATCTCTTTTGCTATAACAATTGGTCAAATGATAATTTTCCGTTTATTTCAGTAATTAATTACTTTATTTATCTACTTATTATAAGACACACGCTATGATCGATTACTTTTTGTTTAAAACTAAATAAACGTTATTCTGTTAATTATGGTGATTTTCGACAATTCAAGGGCCATAACTCTGAAAATAATTGTGCGATGTTGTTGTTGATTGAAATCAGTCGATATATAATGACAATGAACACTGTTACTAAGTTTGGTAAGGCCATAAAATGATTTGGTCAGGGTTATATCCTTTTCAAAAACAGGCAGGGTAGGTGAGCTTTTTCATTATTAGGCTTTATATAAGAAAGATATTGTCATTATAGGAGAATGGTGTTATAGTTATATTCTGTATAAATCTTAGTTTTAAAGTACATATAAAAAACACAAACTTTTTTTTTTTTTTTTTTTTTTTAGAACTGACTATAAAACGGTAGGGTCGGAGCCAATATCGTAGGTAGGGTCGGGTAACCCGAACATAAAGTGGTTTGCCTAATTATTAAATACCAAACCTTTAGTTAAACAGCGGAAATGTAATTGTGACGCCGTGCTCAACAGGGCCTCTATATATCCGCCATGCTACGCAGACGACATTAAAACAATGACATACATGTACGTAATTGAAACTAATTCCTAATGAAATACAGAACAAAGAACCAAGAACAATCACTCCGAAAGAATAATCTGCTATAATTGCATTAGTCAAACGTGTTAACTGCTAATTCGATGTAGATTTCTAATTAAGAAAATTAGATGTCTGAGAAAGAAACGAGTCGAGACTGAGCGGAATTTGCTAATTCAATTTAAACCAGACAAAAACAGGACTCATTACAAGAAGTATCAGTTGTTAGCTCCAAAAGTTGCAGAGTCTGCAAAATTTAAGAAACTGGGATGAAGACCCAGTTGATACCAACAGTGGTTTATAAGGTTTGAGAAAAATACGTTATAAATTCTCATCCGGGTTTAAAAAGAACTGCCAGTGCGGAAAGACGGATTTATTTTCATCATTTAAATTCTGAACAAATTATGTAATTTCTCACATTTCCACGCTGTTTACCCAGTTTTCGACCTCTTTTCGCTTAAGCGTTAATTTTCTTCAAAAATATAAAAAAAAAACGTTGACTTTGAGGATAATAAGCTAATTGTGTTGTTGTTGTTTTCAATCGGGCCTAATGGCGTTTGCCTTCCGAACAACAGGGCAAGGGTTGAAACTATATAGTTAGGAATGTCTAGTTAATGACACTACAATCTTATGTCTATTAGCCAAAAAGTACTCCAAGAGGCTAAATGAAAGGTTTCGCGAAATACCTGCAAACTAGTCATTATGTGTGGTATATTGGATTTGGTTATTGTAATTATCCATGTCATTTTGTTTCATCAGGACGATTTCATCGGATTTGACGCATTCGATCACTTCACAGTATTTGATAGCCTTGATAGTCGTTAAAGTCGGTCGTGAAAGTCGTGATAGACGGTCGTGATAGCCGTAATATTCGTCATAATTGGTCGTTGTAGGCGTGATAGTCAAACTAGCCGATCGTGATAGCCGTATTAGCCGGTCGTGATAGCCGTATTAGCCGATCGTGATAGACGGTCGTTATTGTCGTGATAGCCGTGGTCGTTGTGAAAGTCGGCCGAGATAGCCATAATAGTCACGAAAGTCAGTCGTGATAGCCGTGATCGTCGAGATAGTTGGTCGACATAGCCGTGATCGTTGTGAAAGTCGGCCGAGATAGCCATAATAGTCACGAAAGTCAGTCGTGATAGCCGTTTTAGTCTGTGATAGCTGTGGTTGTCGTGATAGTCGGTCGTGATAAACATGATAGCCGTGATAGTCTGTCGTGATAACCATGATAGTCGTGATATTCGGTCGTGATAACAATGATATTCGTGATAGCCGTGATAGTCTGTCGTGATAACCATGATAGTCGTGATATTTGGTCGTGATAACCATGATAGTCGTGATATTCGGTCGTGATAACAATGATAGTCGTGATAGCCGTGATAGTCTGTCGTGATAACCATGATAGTCGTGATATTCGGTCGTGATAACCATGATAGTCGTGATATTCGGTCGTGATAACAATGATAGTCGTGATAGCCGTGATAGTCTGTCGTGATAACCATGATAGTCGTGATATTCGGTCGTGATAACCATGATAGTCATGATAGCCGTGATAGTCGGTGGTGATTGTCGTGATAGTCATGATAGTCGGCCGTGATAGCCGTGAAAGTCGTGATAGTTGTAATAGCCGGTCGTGAAAGTTGGTCGTGATAGTCGTGATAGTTGATTTACTGTTTTGTTATCAGTTTCCTAACTTACAAAAAAACCTACCGAATCAACGTGATCGCGACATTACAGGTTTAGCAATATATAGACACAGAAAATACTTTTTAAATGTGTTTTTTTCCTATATCTGTTGAAACAATATATACATAATGCAAAACAATCGATGGCCACACACGTGCGACAAACGTCATGATAAAACATATTTGTCGATTGGCAATAAGCTGTGCCCATTGATTAATAAAAAGATACCTGGATAAATCACATATGAGGGTTTCAACTAGTTGTGTCAGTGATGAGTGAAATACAGCTAACCATGATACTGTCCTTGTGCCTTGTGACAGCAGGGATATTTGCCTTTAACATAAACGAGTGGAATTTCAAGTATCGAAAATACGTTTTTAGAAAAAGAAATATCTAGTCTCCTATATAAGTAATTGGAAAACAGATTATTAAACCACGGCATAAAAGCAGGAGCGTAGCTGCCTATACGCGAGTACACAGCTGAATCCACATGATTCTGACAAAACAATAAGCCAAAGTTGAAGTATGCGTACTTGACTACATGGCCCTAAAACTGTCCATTTTCCAGTATTAAATAAAGCACCTCAAAATGCACATGCAGAATGCATCAGATTACCACGGGTTTCAAATTTTCCGAGGGGCATGCCTGCGGACCCCCCCCCCCAGCACAATTATGAATCCACATAAATAGAGGGCCAGCTACGCCCCAGCATCAACGAATTCAGTTAAGTTTACAGAGGACAGAAGCAAACTTGTTCATGTTATTTTTCATAGCCTATATATACTGTATGCAGTATGCATAGGCTAAGAAAACATAAAAATAGTTCGATATTCTGCCCCCATTTGTTAGGTACAAACATATCGATCTATTTATTTGAAACTCAGATATTGCATCGATCGTGTGCACAATTTTAGTTTAGATTTCTTTACACCATTTCAATGCATATAACAAAATGCACTTCGTGGGATAAGAATTTTAAACTCGACACATGATAGATCTGTGTATCAACTTTAACTATCAAGGCGTTTTACAACGAAATATAAATACTTAAATGTATTTAATTGTCTGTTATAAACAATTGTATCGGTATTACCATCTGTAGAATCAAAAGATATCAAACAAAGATACCTATATCGTTACAGGAGTATATTATTCGCTTGAAAATGTCTTTTTATTACATTGAATGATTTGAGGTAGGCTGACAATTGCCTGCAATAAAAGGATTCCACCCCTAAGTGGCATATCACTGACATTGCATGTTCTATATACATTTGTGTTAATATAAATCATTTTTAGATATCGTGGTGATTTAAACTGGATCACTTATCACGAAATGTGGTCACGTTACGGCGTATTATGTTGATTTTCAACTTAAGGTGTAGAGGAGAACAAGAGTACCGCTGAACGAATGCAATCGTTCGTCTGTTTTTGTTGCTGTTGTATTTATTCGAAAAAGGGGCACTTCTCCATAATTATTAAAGCCAAAGTTATGGGCAATTTGTCACATGTTCTTATTGAACAGTTTTGGAGTTATGGCCAATATTAATGTGTTTTTTTTGCACTACTCCGACGTCAACGAGAAACGGACGAGATAAAAAAAAAAAAGAAGAAACAGCATTACATCAACAGACAGACGGACGGACTGGCGGACGGACAGGCAGGTGGACAGACAGACAGACTGACGGACAGAATGACACAGATATAAAATTATCGCCCCGTTTATATACAATATACAATAGTATTGATATAATCATGAGTTATTTTAATATTATAAGTTGCAATAATGTATATACATATAGCCAAGGACGTTCTATTGTGAACAAGCACAGTGTACACAAGTATTTCCTTTCGAAAGAGCATGTAAATTGCACGGGTTTTGTAATACATCCTGTGTACTCTGACCTGCAGGAATAAACTAGCATTTTGATACAAAATGCAGCAACCAATGACACAATTATTCATTCACTCTTTCCTTCATTCAATACATGTTTAGAAATAATTTAAGAGTGTGTCAACGAAAGAGAGGCCAAATCTGAACGGAAAACTAAGATTGACAAACGAAACTAGAGAAATATACCACAATTCATACTTTCTACTGCAGGTGTAATACATACCTACAGTTGTGAGAGACCATAGTATATTTTACAAGTGCTTGATTTCGTCCTAACACTAACTCTTTCATTAACTTTCGAAACTTGTTTCGGATAATTTTACAAAACTGAGTGTAACGCATTGTAACGTTGCTGTAAATAAACGCGCTGAGTACGGTATATACCGTGGGAATTATGTTTGTTTTTGGAAGACAGCGAATGTTAAAAAGACTTATATGACAAGATAATTTATACAATATAATGATACGATACAACAGCTTGCCTGACTGATCTTACGTGCTGTACAAAATATATAATAGTTAGCTCTATGTGCATAGAGTGGGATATTAGTATTACATAAAATGCAAATAAATTTCATAAATTTTCACACTTGCATGAGTTTTTGAAACCAAAATTCAGATAGAAACGAACATTTATAGCTTATCTGAGAAGATCGTGGTTGCAAACATTTATGAATTTGCATTTTGATATAAAGAATGGCCACACGTACGAAAAAAGAATATTTAGATTATTGTAGCCAATATTTGTCGTAGATTACAAGGTTATATAGTTTGTTCGTTATTGGACTGATTGATCGAATAATTATTTGGCTGATCGATTGCTTGATTTATTGAGTGATTGCTCGAATAATATGTTGATTGACTGATAATTTTGTTTGTTTCTCTGATTGATTGTCTGATTGATTGATTGAATGAATGAATGAATGAATGAATGAATGAATGAATGAATGAATGAATGAATGAATGAATGAATGAATGAATGAATGAATGAATGAATGAATGAATGAATGAATGAATGAATGAAGTATTGATTGATTGCTTGATTGAATGATTGCTTGCTTGATTGATTGATTGATTGATTGATTGATTGATTGATTGATTGATTGATTGATTGATTGACTGATTGATTTATTAATTAATTAATTAATTAATTGATTGATTGATTGATTGATTGATTGATTGATTGATTGATTGATTGATTGATTGATTGATTGATTGATTGATTGATTGATTGATTGATTGATTGATTGATTGATTTAGATATTAATAAAAAAATTGTCAGACAAACTAACCAGCGTTTAAAGGAAAATATGAATTCTCCTAAATGTCATATAAAATGGATGTTATTATGATCATCATATTAGAACGTTTACATCGAAGAAGAATTTTATCTCGTGTATATATCATGAGAACATTAAAGTCTGCAAGAAGCAAATCGCGTGCACAATGAGTTTTACATCATATCCAGATAACAATCAACACCGCGTCAAGCCAACAACAGCTTCCGCCATTTTACATCAACAAAAGCATTATAACTATGTAGGCAGAGTGCATTGATGAGAACAAGGTGGATGGAAGAGCCACTAAACTAAGGGATAAGATAACATACTATGTATATGATTTACAATAACTGTTATATTTGTTATTGGGTGTGTTGACAACCAGTACAGACAAAGGATATAAGATAACGTGTAAAAGATAGTTCTAAGGGCCGGAAAAGAAGAGAATGGTTAGATGTAACAACGTGTGAGGAAGGAAGGAAGGAAGGAAGGAAGGAAGGAAGGAAGGAAGGAAGGAAGGAAGGAAGGAAGGAAGGAAGCGTTCCAAAACAATCTAAGAAGTATTGACTTGAGTAATTCAATAACTCTTATTATGAATGATAATTAAACGTATTTGCAAAACCTGCATTTAAATTATGCCTTTCATTAGCATGCATTCAAACGATTGCGATTCAGATTCACACGATAAACGAGAGTATTCAATTGCCACAATGCACCGCAGTGAATTTATAATGTGAGACCAGTTCATGTATGCGAATGATAACATGTGTTCGCTCAATGTTCCTGTATAACAAGAACACAGATGGTACAAGTGTTATCAAGTTATTACCTTATATGTATATACATTTAAACAAAAATACATTCTTAAACATGTTACAACAAACATATTTGGATACTTGGTCTCGCTCAATAAATTGTACACTTTTCAAGTGTCATTAAACTGCCTATTTTAAGCATAGTGATACACGTCAAATGTATTTTCATTTGATTACTTGAAGTTTCGGAGATAAAATCATAGTGACAAAAAACTGTTATTGATAGAACTGTTTTGATCATTTCAGCTTGTTTGCTTTGTTTTATTCTACAATAAATTCATTCAACCGCTTTAATTAATAATCACACTCGGGGAAACTACATTTTCAGATACTATAATGTATCAGAATGACTTAATTAAACATTTTTCTTAAGGACTGAATGACCCACGATTCAAATACCTAGCTTTTAGTGCAATTAGCATACAAAGTACCAACAGTTTAAAAGTATAGTGCAATTAGCATACAGAATACCAACAAATAGTATAAAATTACCTTATCGCACGTGACCAAAGATGTTAGTAGAACCAGTTTCACTACGACCACTGCCACACTGTCCTTGAATGACCACCGTGGTCCCTGATAGTTATTGTTCACCATTGCTTTTTATTTTCCATTTCCAAAAAAAGGTTTATAAATAAAACTTAATCACTCCCTTTGGAACACGATGTTCCCACTTTTACTCCATACAAATAAGTCCTAGTTCAATAATTCCATCATTGAGCTAATGTGACTTTAAAAACTCAATTTTCATCTTTCAATGTTTACAAGTTTTCCTACAGCGCCTCTCAAAAGTGAATGATGTTTACTCAGCTTTAAAACTGCACTCCAAATTCACACACGTTCGATCCCTTGTCACATATTATTTATAAGACATCCGCAATAAACTTATTCTTAACAGGCACTAGATGAACACGAACAAACGACTAAATCCACATTATAAATCTTGTGACAATCGTTAAGGTCTTAGAGACACAGTTATTTCAAATCCTGGCAAGGAACATGAAAGCCCTTCCACTGATAACGCGAATATTTCAGTGACCTAAAGATATAAACGATCTAAATTATATTTGCAGATTTTTTCACTATCTTATGCTGTCTTTGCTATGTTGAAATATTCTTTGTTATTCAGTTTCAAACTGTTTTTCGAGTTTTTTGCTGTCTTTCCTACACATTTAACCGCGATATGTTTCAACAATTAAATTAAAATTCTAAGTATAGTCGTGCGTGTACCGATAATTGTCCCGATGCAATGGCGGTTAATGCATTTAATTTTATGCACAGAAATGAACATAAAAAATCGTCCTCCAGTCTGGTTTAAACACTGTCTCGAATCATTGCTTTATTAATTACAAAATATGGCCCATATCGCGTTTAACATGAAACACAAACCATATCCATCAAAACTGAGATATAATGAATCGGCTCCCCAGAAACCCTAACACATGTTCATAAAGCCAACGTTTTCCATCACATTAGCACCTCTTGAACTAATAATTTAAAGTTATTATATTTCATAACACAATAAATGCTTTGACTGCCTTCCGAAAACATTCCAGAAACATTTCCCAGTGTCTAGTTAGCTTCTTTTTTCCGGTTATACCTATGTCTCAAACGTACGTATTATAGCACTCATTTCCCTTAAAAAGACTCCCCTAGTCTAAAAAATGCGCACTAAACAATACCATAAACTGTTAGTATTAATTATTTTCACAAAGCGTGTGTTCCACCGAGTTTTTCAAAGTTCTGCCAATGCAAATCCGACTCAGCAGTCCAAATCACTGTTAAGCTCAGATTCAGTCTGTACAAAATAGTCAATAATCGCTCTCTCTGTTTAGTATTTAACTCGCGACACAAACTCACACCATCTTCAAAATCCCCAGGACAATCTTTCTGCAATATAGCTCCGTTTGTTTTAAGGTCCAAACTGGATCACTTGACCCACTAAAAAACTGTCCTGATATGGTCCTTCTAGTACTTTTAGATAAAGCCACTATCTTGTCTATTTCGTTAAGTGCATTGTTACGTATAAACTTCTCACTTAAACCATTAGCGTCGCGATCATGATATACCATGCATTGAACATAATATTTCGTTTAAACCTATCTTTATGATTATGTAAATCGCTAATGGTCTATTCAACTCGGTTGAAGAAATATCCGGTGCTCATCTTTACCCAAACACATGAATGGAATGATATCAAACGTATACCGCGTATTTATTTTTGATTTGAATTGCAAGGATTAAAGCGAGTTCTTTTAATATCTTTGATTTGAGTTTGGTCAAAGCAATTTAAAGTTTTTTATGTATGGAAGCGTATATTGAAACTACCGATGATGTGATCAAGTAGTTGTATCGACTTACTTTATGTCGACTTAATGAGATATAACGCGACAGTTTGCCCAATGTATGCCGTATTTACGTATTCACTGGCTATGTCGACGTTTTTGTCGAAACTGGAAGAATATATCGTTTATACAGCTGATATGAGTATGTAGTCATGTCGACACGACAAGCCGCAATATTTATGTCGACGTATCTAGTTAATATTTAAAACTTATTTAATTTTACAACGATTGTGAAACAAGCTATTGCAACTTATATCAATCACTCTCGTGAGCACGATGTTGTGGTCTTGTGTTGTGGGGGAAACCGGAGTACCCTGAGAAAACCCACTTGTCCAGCTTGGTGACCACTAACCAAACTCACATGCGTCCAGACCGGGAATCTAACCCGCCATGGTGAGAAGCGAGTGCGCTTACCACTGTGCTAACCGGACAACTATTAGTTAATAAGTGAACAAGTCGACGTAATTATTGCCAAAATTCGTGGTATAACACACAAGTCGGCATAAAAGAAGTCGACATCAGTGCATTGTTATTTAATCTGTATATACAGTATACTCTTCCATACTCAACAGTAACACGACTGCTTGAAATTGTGTAAGTCGACATAACGTGTTTAACAAGTTAACAAGTGTACAAGTCGATATAATTTGGGCAAAATCACGTTACGACTCGACAAGTCGACATACAACATATCGGCGAAACTTCATGATCAAACCATCCGTATATACGAAATACGCTTCCATACCTCTGATATCACTTAAATGGTATTCCAAAACATCTTAAAAAGATGACTATCTGTCCAGTCCGATTAAAAAAAAATAGCATTTAATTTGACAATAAGTTTTAATCGCATTTTAAGGCTGACACCCTTTGACATATCGAAATAGTGGTTTTTGTTTTGGAGACCTTAACAATAAGGATATTTTCCTATTTATCTAACGCCCCTGATCGCTTGTCATCATTTAAAGAAAATAGATTTCACGCCTGGGGTGTTGCAATAGTTAATTTAAATGGATTTTTACCGCTGACGATGTGATTGTATGATAGTTTATACGCAGTGGGAAAAATCAAGATCAAATACTTGGTGCGTTTCAGGAAGAATATAATGTAATTAAGACTATGGCTATAAAGTGTTTGTGTTTCTTTGATTTGTTTCGAGATTTGAGAAATATCACTTAAATATGTATTAACTAAAGAGTTATGATAGAAAGTTTCGCGTGTGTGAAGTTATCGAAACAAGTCATAATGTAACCACTATCTAAATTAAACATTCCTGTGTCTGCTAGGCAGTGAATATTTTAATCAAGAACGAACAATCAAATCGAACACGAATCTTAAGAAATTGTTGGCTTACGTTGAAGCATAAAGATTCGTAAATTCAACGTTGTTGCCAGTATTGGTTGTGTCGGTCTTGATTCTTTTACTAGACTAGGTCAAGGTCACTAAAATGGTCAAGGTCATTTCACTGCCAGTTATATTACTCTAATTGTATACGGAAATAATTTAAATATAATCATGCTTGTTTCAGATAATCTTCCTTAGAATCGGGTGATTTGTTAAATAGTTAAACGATAAATGTCATAAAACGAAGTTGCCGTATTCAACAGCAAAAAACATAACTGAAATTTTACGACCACAATTAAGGCTTGTCGATCATAATTCATATCGTTTAATGTACAGCTGAAATATTGTTTCGTCAAGGTATTGCACCATGTCATAAGGTCAGGATGTTCTATATCTATAACAATTACCACATTTACGTCTTAACATTGCTGTTCTTTCTTCTTTAACCACAAACTCATTAAAAGTAACATATTAGGTTTATGTTGCACATCATGACTTTCTGAAAAGTCACAGCAAACAAAATATATGTTGTTATGCCAAAAAAATGATAAAAGGAATACTCATTTACCTTTAAAGCTGCACTCTCACAAATTGACAGTGTTGTCTGATCTTTTATTTTTGTCTCAGCTTATTTTGGCATTAAATGCCTTCAATTCAGTCATATACGATACCTCACAACAGAACATATCTCAGCTGTTTGGGAAAAATGCCGAAAAACATATTTTTCTTATAGCGTTACAGACCTTTTTAGCCATTAAACATAAATTTTCGTACGTAAACAGTCAGCATTCTTATATGGCTGGTTTTCAGACATTTACACAAAAATGGGCTCATCCCAAGACAAAAAATAAAAATAGTTGTCAAAACGTTCAATCTTGGAAAGTGCAGCTTTAAAACGTTAACAACATAATCATGTAGATTTTATTCAAACAAGTGCAAACAGTTTAAGAGAACTAGTGGTTCAATCCTCAATCATTCCACTGTATTCAAATATGACCTTTACTTTTGTTCTGTAAGTTTCAAGTTTCAAGTTTTTATTCATCAAGGCATATAATATGCATGTGATATAACAAAACAATGAAACACATATTAAAAAACAACAAATAAAACAGTGAACAAACATGTCAAACACACAAAAAAGAAACTTTACTTAACAACATCAGTGAAAAATATGAAGTAAAAAGACACAATGGAATGGATTGTTATCATCAAGATATCTTTAGTTAATCAGAGTATGTAGAGTGAGTCATCTGAATTTCAGTAAGATGTAAGAAAAAGTTATTCCTCAACGAATAATTCGGAGGGTTTAAAGATGGCCAATATCATAAGCTGTTTCAAAGTAAAATGTTTAATGTTTAAACAATCTATAGCTGTCGTGGATAGTGAAACAATTGTCTATAACCATGTACATACTATCATAAACAACAAATATCTTTAAAAAAGATACACGACCGTGGTTTATTAGCCATACAGCGGTTGACTAGTGTTCGAAGGTGGTTTGAGTACTTGACCACAGTATAGTTTGTTCCTGTTTTAATTGTCGACCGGTAATGGATATTTATGGGTTGATTACTCAGCGAACAGAAGAGTAATGCAATACAGTAATTGAAATAGGTGATTTTAAAAACTGCAGTAATATTTTCGGATACAAAACTCATTTCACGTGGAGAAGTTTTGACTAAACTATGTCCAATACGGCGTAGGGTGACCTTGACCTATGACTATCGGTAAGCCAGATCAGTTCCGAAATTGTATAATTTGTTTTAGCAATCTTCTCGATGTATGTGTTAAGCCTTGAAATACCATATCTGTCTTACTTTTCTGAGAAAAATCGTTCCCAGAAAATAAATATCTTTAACTTTAAACGACCATAGAACTAAAAAAGGTCGTAAGATCGTATTCGATACTTATTCGATGCATCTTTATATTATTCGACTTTCTTTACAATGGCCAATAAGATTTTTAGTTTTAATTTACAATCTTTACAATAGCCAATGGCATTTCTAGTTTTATTTTACAATGACCAATGAAAATATTAATTATATTCAGTTCAACTCTGTTCATTTAACTGCTAGGTCAGCCTACGGCCGAAATACGCGTAGCGAACACTTGTTTTTCTCTTCGTCAAACAAGGGGCATAACTCGTAACTAAAATTATAGCCGGAGCTATGGGTATTGCTTTACATTTGCGTATCGTCACTGGTACCTGTGTACCAAATTTCATTTCTTTAAACGCTATTACCAAGATTAACGACGCCGACGATACCAAGGCTATCACAATACCTCGACCTTTTTCTTTGGCAAATGTAAAAGCTACAAACGCTTCCCAACAATACTGCCACCTTTTATCTTTCGACAGAAGTTTATTCAAAAGCCAACACTTTTTCATAAAATAACGTTAAATTGGCACCCTTAACTTTTAACAAATATAATTTGTCTAGGATTCGGACCGTCCTGTACATTGGAATGGTATATGTGTCCAACTCTCATCCTCGTTGCGGGTTCGAATACCATACAAGAATACGTTATCTTGGCCTCTCAAAGGGACATCAGCCCTGAGTTCTGTTAAGGCTAACTATGATAGGTGTTCGCGAGTTGGTTTCTTAAAGTCTGAGTGATGCAATTGGAGTACCTGACCACCGCGGGATTCTATAAACTATACAATTTTGTCGCAATAAAGCAAACCATTAAAGAAATTATTATGAACTAAATTAGGTCGTACGCATTCTTACACATAATTTAAGCACCTATGACTAATATTATAACAAGAAAGTGCAAGAATGAAACTAGTAAAAATTAATTAAAAAAATTAATTATCTCAATTTTGAGCCATTAGCGATGATGCTCACATAGCGATAACGCAAATTAAAGTAATTTTGGAGACAAAATAGGTCTATTTAAGTTACTGCCTCGCTTATTTCACGGTAAAATATGTTTAAGGCACGCTACGACGTTAAGGGTTAGGGGCTTAAGGCAATAAATTTGAGGGCATCTGTTTATATATTACCCAATATTGCTCCAAAGTGACTGCTTTATTGATTTAGAAAGGGAGTCTTTTTAAGAAGATAGCAATTTTACGGCGGAGTCTCTTGCTATTGAAAGTCATTCGAGTGTTTTGTTCAAGTGTAATATGCTAGTTTACGTTCAGGAGACCAATTTTGTGAATTTTGTGGAAATTTAATCCATTTCTAATTTGAAAAATGACAAAATCGTTAAGAGGAGTAGATGTTTTATGAGCACGAACCATCTGTAAAGGCTAATTAGTATTCCATGTAGAGAGGGACCACTTATCTTTGCTTAGAGTCCTGCTTGATCAGGGGACAATAACACTTCTTCTCTCAAAATGTTTGGCAATATTGCCGCCTTGTTATAAGAAGCTGAAACCATCTTTCCGCATTACCCCGCCATTGCCGCCAATACGAGTAATTTACCGCACACCAAGGACACTTAGAGTGACTCTTCATCTAACTGGTTAGAGGACCTTTTGTGGAAATGATTTAAGATCTATCATGGAGCGATCTATCATGGAGCGCAGATGCAAAGAGGTGTCTTTTGGAGTAATTTCTCTCCAAATTGTTACCATATCTTGTCTAGTTGGTACCATTTATATTTTAAATGTGAACATATAGTTTATAGTCGGTGCCATTATTTTCTAGTTGGTACCATATAATTTCTAGCTGGATTTTTTTTGTTCTAGTTGATATACCATTTCTTGTCTATTTGGTTGGCTTTTAAATCAAGTTGTTTCTAGTCGATACCATACTTTTTCTAGTTGGTAACACATACTTTCAAGTTGATACTATTTTTTTCTAGTTTAAAACATGTTTTCTGCTTGATATCATATCCTTTCTAGTTAGTATCTGGTCTTATCTGGTCTTGTCAAATAGGGACAATTTCTTTCCTGGTTTATACAATACACTTTTCAAGTTGGTACAATTCCTTTTTGAGCTGGTACAATACAATTCTCGTTGGAAACTCTCTTGTAAGGCTTGTGGAGAGAATCCGTAAATGGGCAAGATTAAGGTTGATTTTCATGGATCCTATGAGCGAGTTTGTACTAAGAAGGGATTTTAACAGTAGTACTCCTGGGTACGATACATATGTATGATTCTGGAAATCCAGTCCCTGATCGTTCTTACAGCGCTTTGTCACCAAACTAGTAAAGATTGCTCGCATACATCATCGAGCTACCGAAACGTGTTATCATTGTGAACGGACAATCAATGCAAAACGTTCTGATGAACACCTCTGGAAAGGTGAAAGCTTCCAGTAACAAACATTCAGGCATTGTAAAAGTGCAATATGCTTGAAAAACTGTATTTAAACTAAAAGCATAACCTGACACCCGTTATCAGTGTGTGTAATAATAAAAGACCGAATTCGTGCGTTTCGCTTCCACTCATTTGACGCCGAAAACCTGCAATTAACTCATTTCTTTTTTTATATAAACAAATATGATCGCTGACAGCGCAGCAACGTAAGATTTAAGGGTTAGTTTCACCATTATAGACCCGTTGTTTACTGCTACTAAACATTCGGTTTCAATTCTTCAATAAGCCTATGTCGCATCGTAACTTCCGGTCATTCTTATAGAAATTCTACACCAAAACTAGGTAAGGGTTAAATTACTCACATATATCATCACAATTCCGCAAAATATTTATTGTAAACGGACAAAGATTGCAAAACCTTCTAAGGGACAAAGCTGCAAAAGCACATGCTATGAAGTAACAATCAAAGGCATTGTAAAAATGCAATATGCTTGTAATAATGGCAAAATCTGACACCCAGTGATCAGTGTGTGTAATGATAGACCCTGTATTCATGCGTCGTTCTTCCTGTTCAGTCACCGAGCACCTGCAAGAAGCGCGCAACGTCGGCCGGCCATAAAACCACGAAGCCTTTGCAAAATTTATGATTGATCAAACAGATCTGACATGACAAAACATTAAATAACATCTAAGCGTTTAAGGTTGATTATAATGCCTGTATGCATAAAAGGAAAGGAAGTCGTGTTATGAAAAGGTCCATATCGGATGTGATCGTAATTGGCCAAAGGGCTGTATATTATGACCTCAAATTACTTATAATTACGACCTGAGCATATGAAGGTTAGCCTACACGTATTTTACTGTCAAAGCAGTTAAATGCGTGTTTTATATCGAGACAAATTTGTGTTTAGTGTCATATAAATCACATATTTTACGACATTGCTTAAAAGACACAAGGTTATAGGATGCAACCCTGCCACAATCCGATAACGCCTGAATAACGCTTATGCCAAAGTTCTCCATAAACTACTAACGTGATACGTATTATCAAATTGCAGTAAAATTACTTGAAATATCTTAATAATTGGGCGCTAAAGAGCATGTTGCAAGTGTTATGATTTAGGAAAAAAAAACAGCAATATATTTAAAAGAAACCTAGAGGGGATCCTTTGAACAGTTGCATCATGTTAATGTTACCAAAGTTGAACATAATTATTTGATGACATCCAAAGTTTTTCATGTTTGATTGCTTAACATGTATCAACTCACTTTTGACCTGCTTTGTCCTTAGTAAGAAGTAAAGATGAACCATATCATTATAGCAAAGTGCAATGAGAACTGCAGGGACAAGCTAAGTTGCCAAAATATAACGATCACCACGTTAGAGGTTGGAGACTGGAGGTTCAAGCACTAAATGAGAGACACAGCGTCACAATAACAACAAACAAATATTACAAATTTGCACACATACCTAAATAAAAACACTTCTCGCATAGATTTAGAGCTCATGAACAGGCAACGGAAACAAGCGTAAGTGTTTTCATCTGGTGAACAGTTTCAGCGTTGGTTGTGTTATTGTGCATCATTTGTCCAAAATCTGTCTTGAGTTTTTATTACGAAATGGCGTTCATCCTAGTGCTAATTTGTCATTTCACGAGTGCAGACGATAATTGTAATGAAAATGTATGAAATAAGATTCATCTATGAAACGTCAAAACATTTTAATGTCTATTGAAATAGTGGTAATATCGTTGCAGAGGCGACATATTCGCCATTTGCCTCGAACCTTTTAAACCTGTCGCAAATGGCACAAGTACTGCTGATACAATCGCGTTTGCTCGATAATAAACACTGAGTTATCCGACAAATTGGTTAAGTAGAGAGATAATAATACATAATTGCTCGCATTTATGGTAATTCTAGATTATAGAACTATTACTGGGAGCTATGCGGAAGAGTCATCTGTTGGACCGTTATTGGTGGTATTCTAAATACATAATAACACATAAAGACATCAAAATTTGGAGCCCAGGGTTAGCGGTACGTCACCTTAAGTAAAGTTTAAGTATATTTTACCAATTTCCCTAAACAAGATAAATTATTTAAAACCGCAATTGAGATATTTTAGTGTCTAATCTCTTTGTTAAAAGTGTTTGAATCTCTTTAAAAACTAATAAAATACGCACAAAACAGTTAACACTACATTAAACTCCTTTCAAATCTTATTTAAACACTCTCATATTAGGATAGTTTGGACGTATCCTAAGTCTTTATTCCTTGCATAAAATGTATTGAGTTCTAGTTTTATAACAAATCACTTCACTGTGATATTTCTGAGAAGAAGCATGCTGCTTTTGACATAAACATGGCACAGGTGTTAGATTTCTGAAATACATCAATGTTTCTTAATTTCCATTTTTTGTTGTGTATTGCTTGTTGTTTATTATCATTGTTAAATAATTTTCAATGTATTTAAGCGATGTGTATGGACCGAAATTCAATGTTTCTGCTCTCAGTCTTAACAATATTGCAGTATTGCATTTGCCAAAAAGCTCTCTCTCTCTCTCTCTCTCTCTCTCTCTTTCTCTCTCTCTATTTTTTTTTTGTTATATTCCACCGTTCACTGCAATAGGGTCATATTCCAATTATGCAACTTGATTTCTATTGAGCTCAAAAAGAAAATTGAATAATAAACCTTGAATACTTGAGTTAATTAAAAACCCATTACGACTTAAGTCTGACGCCTTGCTTGTACGCATGCCCAAAGCAAACAGATCCATCTGTCCTGCCTCGTGTTCGACAATGGGCCGACCAAACATATTGACTCAGAGACAAAAACGCAACCCAATGATATGATTTAACAGACTGACACGATTATTATCTCTTATGTAAATATTTTCAGCATAAAGCCAGCCCGCCAAAACTCAATACTTGAGTCCTTTTAACCCATATGCAATTTATTAATATTATTCAAGATTTTATGTCAACAAACGTTTGTACTCAAAGATGCATGCATTGAAACAACTTAAGAAAAAAACAGTTAATATTTGAGAATGCTTCAACGAGTGTATTTTTGTAACAATCACAAAGCAAGAATGCCGTCTGCAAAGCGAATAGGAAAAACTAGGCCATTGGGCGTAAAAAAATCTTTGTTTCCATTAACCCGACGGACCCTTTTTTCTTCCGACCCTGCACTTTTTTATAATTTGATCGATAGGTGGATTTTCTAGTAATTTCCTGAATAAACACATTTATTTGAGTGAACATAAAAATTGACCATTTTATATTTAAAACTTTCAACAATACTGATATACCCCGATATAGGTCGGTTGCTACAGAATCCTTGTTTCTAAAGTGATACGTTCTCTACTGTTTGACTACTATATGTTAGTGGGAACACAGAAGAAAGGCTTCATGCACCAAGAGAAACAAAATAACCGGATGACAAAGGGAATTATTATGATTGTTCGTCATTCCACTTCGTCATCAGACAAAAAATAACAATACCTCAGTATGTGTGATCCTTATTTGAATGAATATCGGAAATCGAATAAGAAAGAAAAGATATCTTCAGATTGGTTTTTGTTCCTATTCATTTGTCAGGAATAAGGTCCCAAGGTAGGCACGTGCATCTTTGTTTCCAGCCCTCTGGCGGAAGATCATACAGACTTGGACGCATGTTTGGGGTCCGTTGTGCTTGATCTTAGACTATAAACATGAATCAGATATTAGCACAGATCAGCTACCGGAGTTAATGATGGAAAATCCTCTTTCTTTTCAGAAATGGTATCAATATTTCATTTTTTATTTGATCACTGTCTTTATCAGCAAAAGTCCATGATAAGATTAATCGAAATTATCGCAAATCAACGCAAATGGAAGTTCCTTATTGAAAAAGAAACCAGCTATGCCTTACCCGTGACATATATGTTTGGCCTTATTTAGTATGTGTACATAAAATGTTAAATCTGAACTACTAATTGAAAATCTTCTTAGCTTTTTTATGTATTTTTCTTATATTCACGTTTCGGAAGACAGAATCCTTGAAAGTATAGATGCTTACTCCGAACCGAAGGCTTTATACTAGTTTATAGTTATCTAAACATCGATTAATTTTAGAAAACCTCATGCGATCTTGAAGACCGAAAAAAATAAATATTCAACTTAAATTGTTATTGACAGAACAATTACTTTCTAAAAGATATTTTTTATTGACAAATCACTTCATGGATTTTCAAGGGTACCTGGTAATATGCTGATTTGTAAAGAACAGAAGCTGCGCACGCTGAGATCTTTGAAAGCAGAATCATGGGATGAAAGGTGAAAACGTTCTAAATGACATTATATACAAAAGCAGTTAGAGCCTTTTATCTTTTGCACTTCGAACCGAACGATACCAATAAAGAGCTTGAAAGAGTCTATTCTGGGTTTCTGAGTTATTAATTTCGACTCCGATTGAAATGTTTTCAAATAAGGAAGTGTTTTGTTTGTGTATTTGAGCTGACACACGATGACTGGTGTGCGTCAGTAAAGAAAAATGAATAAAAAACGCAAGTCGGTGAAAAAAAATATCAAGACATTATTAAATATTTACTAGCAACTGAATCATTTTGAAATCGGACTGTTTGTTTGGTTCAGATTAAAAAAACTGTTGTAAAACGAATTTTTATATTAAACTTACTAAAGGTAAATGATTACCGTCACGAAATAGCAATCTTTTATTTGGATGATAGATGCACATTTTAAATGATATTTGATGTCTATATATTTTACCTAAAATATTTTTGAAGCGAAGATGTTATGTTTAGGCCCTCGGCAATGCAAGATAGTAGTTTTGTCTGGTGCAAGTCACAACTAACCATATCAAATGTCTCCTTATAAAGAAATCATTGCACATCTCAGTGTTTGAACCTTTTATTAAAGGCATATTAGTTTCAGTTTCAGTTTTCTTTTAATTGGTTTCGGCAATGTTTTCCTTCGCGTTTGGACTAAATCTGTGAAATAAAAGCATACATGTTCCGCCCATTTTACACTCTGACTTTAAAATGACCCGGCCACTCACACCTACTATTTTTTTAATCTCGTGAACTTGATTTCGTGTGTCATTGAATCGGTATTCAACAGTAGAGCATAAACTATGTATTTCTTGGTCGAGACTGTTTCACTTCAAACTTTATGGTCGATGTTTAAACTCACAGAAGCTGATCTTTAAATGGTAATACAATAACTAAGTAATCTTACTATTGATGCCTATACGTGTCACGTATTATTATTTTAACACGACTAAGTATCTCGTTATGACTACTTAGAAGCTCGTTAGAAATACGTTTTATCTTCAATGGGATAACAGGTTGTTATACAAAGATACTACGTCGTTTAAACGAGATACTAAGCCGTTATTGCGAGATACTAAGTCGTTTAAACGAGATAGTAAGCCGTTATTGCGAGAAACTAAGACTAAAGGAGACTAAGTCGTTTAAACGCGATACTAAGTCGTTTAAACGAGATACGAGATTCTAAGTCGTTTAAACGAGATACTAAGTCGTTTAAACGAGATACTAAGTCGTTATTGCGAGATACTTAGTCGTTTAAACGAGATACTAAATCGTTTAAACGAGATACTAAGCCATTATTGCGAGATACTTAGTCGTTTAAACGAGACGATAAGTCGTTATTGCGAGATACTAAGTCGGTATACAAAGATACTAAGTAGGTAAACGGAGATACTAAGTCGTTTAAGCGATAAGCCAAGTCGTTGTATTGAGATACTAAGTCCTTATAAAGAGACTTGTTTTTAAATAGTAAGTACTACGTGACACATTTAGGCTCGGGATAACCGTTTTTGAAAAAAAAAATATATATATACAAACAGGTCAGAGATAATTGATTCCAAATACTTCAGGGACCCATATAACAGTGGTTGTCCTCGGTGTCCGGTGAAGCCAATGAAGGGGATAATTGCAATAGACAAAAACACCTTTAGTTGTCTCAGTCCTGTAAATAAATCATTAAAACAATTAAAATATTTTTTATTCAATAAAACCAGAAAATGAGTTAGATAGATGAAAAGTGCAGTTATCAATATTAATGCCCACAAACCTCGAGTGGTGAAGACGAAAACCCACTAGGAGATTATGATTTAATCTGAATTTCCTGGTATCCTTTGCTAATGGAGGTGTTTTGCCTAAAACAAAACCAAACTCTAGCCAAATCAATGCTCATATCTCGTGCAAAAACCGCAACCCTTTGAACAAAATCTGTCAAATGACATGCGTTATCTTATAATTATGATAAATGATAATGATTCATACTTTCTTCCTCTTCGCTACTCAGATATTCAACCTCAGAATGAAAACTTACTTGTCTTTTTGAATTAATTTCATAATTTTAAGACGTCTGCTCTTTCGGTGGTCAGCACAATATCAAACTCTGACAGAATCATTATAAATTATGTGTTTAACCTTGGTTAAACTATGATTCGGATGCGGCTACACACCTTTTTTTGAGGCGACATTACCTCAGGGAAGGGATTGGGGGAGGGGTCTATATAACGTGGAAATCGTGTGTGTCCCGTTCGACCAGCATGTGATTTCCTCCTTGTCCTAGTACTAAGCGATAAAATAGGGAAATCTGGCATTGGCCCCTAGTGCAGATACATGCAATTACCTCCATAATTTTATGAGTATTTCATGATTTTCAAAGAACAAAGAAAAGCTGTTTATTATAGTGAATTAATGCAATTTGCCTCTCCCCGACGTAAACCCCAACATGAACGTTATGTGCAGGGGAAAAACGCAGGTTGAGAGTGGTTTAGCTTTCAGCGTCAAGGGGTTCGAACCTCATTAGGGTATCATTGTGTTAGTCTTTCAAAATTAAATCGATAAATGTTTTACATCAGGGTTATAAATGACTTTGAGCTGTCTGCACAATCACACTCAAATAGCTGAGTATAAACCGTGACCAGCAGAAAATGTTTCTTATAGTTAATGTCGTTTTGACGAGATGCGTAAGTCTTTTAAACGAGATACTAAGACATTCAAACAAGATACGTAAGCCCTTTTAACGAGTACTTAGTCCTGTTAACGGGTTACTAAGTCGTTTAAACAAGTCACTACAAGATACGTGAGCCGTTTAAACGGGGTACTTAGTCCTTTTAACGGGTTACTAAGTCGTTTAGTTACTTAGTCGTATAAATCAGTACGTCAGTCGTTTTAAAGAGATAGAAAAAACGCTTGTTTGTTATTCATATACTTAATCATTACTATGACGTCATGGCCCAATTTATTGATCTTAGAACTCCAATAAATGGAATACTTTGCACGCAATATTTTGCATGGCATGTTTAAGTGATGAACCATAAATCTTAGGGCGAATTTTAAACGACTAAATTAGGAATAAAGGTTTTTTTTCTTATCAAACAACGGTCACATTTCCCTAGATGCTTGGCAAAAACGAGTGCCAAACTAGGTTAGCTAAATAAAGATAAATGCGCCGTCATTTCAGTGCATACACAATGCGGAGAATGATCGTGTCGATGCAAATGTTGGATCAAATTATTTGTTTATGATTTCCATCAAAAGAGTGACGAAAACTCCCAGTAAAATTAGTGTTTTATGGTGACTTTAATCCCCTTTTATGGGGTCAGTCACGAGGGTGTGTATAAAGGGGTCATTTCCTGTCTATTTGGATGGAATAAAGTTAGGAGATCCTAATCGCATTAACGAAGTGTCTTTCTGCAGCAAATATCAGTGAATCTTAATAAAATGTTCTGAATATTTAAATTTCGATGTGTATCAATGTTGTCCGAAGTTTACTTAAGATAATACAAGCGATAGACGGAATTGGGTTGTCTTTAATAGCTTGCAGGTGATGTCTTAAATGTTTCGGTGTTTCCTGACGTTGACCATGGCTACCTACAAATGTTTAATGTGGTTTCCTATAAAAAAAGCATAGTTTCTGTTCTAATATCCCAATAATGGAAGCGTTCCTTTGACAACACACAACGTTGCATAGTAAAATGTGCGTTCTGGAAGTTGACCTTGGCTATATACAAATGTTTTATGTGGTTTCCAATAAAATAAGCATCCTCTCTGTCCCATTATCTCGCTAATGAAAGTAGTATCTTGACTATATCCAAGGTGAAAATTAACTGACCGACACTAAAGGACAGTCCTTTGTCAGCGAAAACTAATAACATTTGAGTTAACGACATTTCGAGACGGGTATTGTGATGGAAAGTTAATAATTTATAGCATTTACAGCTAATAAACCTATGATAATTGAGTGGGTTGGCACAATAAATCTATCATCCTGTCTAATTACAGTGGACCAACTGTCTTTGAACGTCGGAATATGTGCATTTAACTTTAGGATGCTTAGTGCTACGGCAGGGCTAGTGTTCCATACAAAAAGGCTGAGTGGTCAGCCAGGTCCGCTTCAGAAAAAGGGTGCTCTGTATTCTAGTCGAACTATTATACACAAAGACAATACTTTCAATAGTTCGTGTTTCGATGTCATCTTAAGACAGTCACTGCCATTTAATTTGCACAATCCGTTTATGAATAACTACATCCATTGACATTTACAGTTTACGTCGAACCCCGTTTGCTCGAGCGGGAATGCTTTCCTTCAGTATAAAGAAATCGGTCCTTTACATCCAGTTCGAGCCAACGAGGAAATCGAGCCAAGCGAGTTCGAGTCAACGGGGTTCCACTGTACATATATTTGTCCTAATATGTATGTTTCCATTACGCATTGTTCGTTTCTATCAGCTATTATCATAACCAAGCCATATGTCAGCTGTTCTTATGTAGGACTTGATCCTATTAGTTGCATTTAATGGTTAGACGTTTGGTTTGGTTAAAGTTTGGCTAATTTATTTAATGGTTGGTCAATATGTATCCAATAATTACTATATAAAACACATAGCATTAAGATGTACAAACTTTGCTAAATAAGTTAACCGTGTGGTTTTATACATTTGTCTGATGTACATCGTTTATGGTAGAATTCATGTTAGTTGTTAATGTTGGTGTTCTGTTTGGCTCTTGGTCTTTCTGCCACTAAACTGAATCAAAAAGAAAGAAGTGGATTGGCTTTGGTGGTATGAATGTAGTTTCTATTTCACTGTACACAATTCGCCTTCATATATCATTGTTTGCCCCACCCAGGGTGGAACTTTAAATTTGGTTGTCTTAATCCCACTGCTGGAGCAGGTGAATTTGATAAAATCCCTTTTTGAATTGTTCCAAAACTCCTTTGAAAACAATCTGGACAAGTGTAAAATCCGGATGACGGTTTAACCGGGCCTGTCGAAATCCCGGTATCAACCGCTGTCGAAAGTTCCCTAGACGCCCCTCCGCATCCCCCTACCTTTTGATGGGGAAAAATGATAGTGCGGTTGAACCGGACTTTTCTAAATTCCGCCTATTAAATATCACCCACTGTCTTAATTCCCCTTAGTGTCCCATGCCCCATTCGCTGGAGGGGGAGGGGGATCATATGTTCATAATATAAAGCATTTTATTTCATCTAGCAATGTCTAGAGGTTTTTGTTTTATTGTTCTTAAACAGTTCCGTAAGATTCTGACACCGTGTCAACAAATGGGCGACAATTTGACGACGCGTTGCTAGTGACAGGTTGTGGAAACCGCAATAAATCTTAATGAAAAATTTATAGCAATTTTAGCAATAAAAGGAATCTAGTCAGTCTTCATTGACCAGCAGATAGTGACCACGATAACATAAAAACTGACCATAATAGTTCATAATAGATCAAAGGTGGTGAAGCTAAGTGCTCGGCCATGTATAATGGTCATGGAAATGGGTTTGGAAGTTGACAAATTGAGTTATGATAGATTATTTTAAAATGTTGTCAATAGATATATGTTGGTTTGCCGCTGGTGCCACAGCGGCAGCGGGAAAACACTTAAAATAATCGCGTATGGCTTTCATACTAAAGCGTCTCGTAGAATGAGGTTTGAGACATTATGTGCCTATATTGTTCTTGATTTAATTTTTGAAGTTAAAATCGCGAATTCGTAAATTCATCAAGTAGAAATCATGGAAAGCGTTAACTCATTCGAAGTTGAAATATTGAATTATTATCATGAATTCGTGAAGTTGAAAAGATGAGATCATGTCATCGTGGATTCGTGAAGATGAAATAGTGAATTCGTGAATTTAAAATCGTATTTTCGTGATGTTGAGTTCATGAAGTATATAAGTGTAGTTATCAGTCTCTCGTACCTTTTTTCAACAACAATCAAACACTATGTCTACTTCACTGCCGAAACTATTTTGAATGGTGCTAATTAAAAGACATTAAATTATTTTATAACAATGATCATACTTAAATAGCGAAACACGTAAGAACAATAACTATTAAGAGATATGCATTACTTATAATGTTGTTGTCCTTTGATTTCTTCTCGTGTGTGTGTTGTTATTTAAAGCCCAAAACACAACCACAAAACAACAGCAGCAACACAGCAACACTCTACTGCCTGTTCTTGTGTGGCTGTGTTTTTGGCTGCTGTGAAATTAATAGGAAAAATACACATACATTTCGAAAACAAATTTCTTTGGTCAGCGGGGTTGAATTTCCATAACCATTACAGCCAGTTCTCAAATATTTAATACGTTTAAGACATAAATTTACATGAAGACAAATGATCAATCCACATTTAACCCCGACCCCATACCTCCTATTGTGGTATGACACAGAGCCTTTAAAGGATGTCCCGTCGTTTGAGTAATGATTATGACCCCAACTGGACGGTATTTATTGTCCCCTGTTGTCCCCATTATTGTCCACCCTCTACATTTGTAAAACAAATATATTTTCTCGTCTGGTCATCCCTTCGCCATTCTATTTAGCCCTCAACTGGCTTTTAACTTTGTATCGTTCATATTATTTGTTGACTGCTATGTTTTTAGACTTATACAGCCTGTGCATGAGTGTATGTGTAAGCTTATTTTTACTCACACTCGGACAAGGCCCATTCGGCGAGTGCTCCGATAACATTGTTAGTCATTTAAGGTTTCGGAGCATTGTGCACAGACAGAATGTTACGCTGGTTAGAGCTACCCTGGGTTTTTTAACGTGCACAAGTGTATAGAACTGTCACACGGGACCCCCATTAATGTCCCTCCCGGAAGACGATTGGTAGTTGTAGTGATGCGGCGGGGAATTGAACCTGCGACCCCTGGAATGACAGTCAAGTGTGTTACCACTAGAGAACAGATCCGCCACATTTTATAAAGCATCATACTTAGAATACTTAATTTAAGTCGTAACGCATTTTTAAATAACGGAATTATTGAATGGTTATAGTATGAACCTTTCAATGTTTTGACCATATAGGTGATGTCAGGAAACGGGTGGTTCCCGAAAGGCGGATTTTTACTGGCCCGATGAGACCGCGATACGGAGAAGAAACTGGGCCATCGACAATGTCATTGTTTTTCATGGGTTTTATTTAGACAACAGCATATCGAGGGGTGAAGGCGAAAAGGTTCAAAGTAACATTAAATAATGAAGAAGATAGAACCGTTTTGCTTTCACCCCTCGATATGTAGTGAGTGGGTGTGCACGTCTACCACCCCCCGGTGGGGAACAATGATATGTGCATTATTTAACTATTAATCAACCAGTGAATTCATAGTTATAAAATTGTAATCCGCAAATTTCATTTTATATTATGATTAATGATATCAAGTCGTACTACCGTTTTGAACAAACTTTGAGACTAACTTTTCATCGTTTTTATACACAAAAAAACCCCTCTACAATAGTTAAAAAGCAAATAAATCATTCTGTCCGATTAATTTATCGTAAAAATGGGAGGTTAAAAGAAAAAACTGCAAGGGCTATCAGGCCAAATCCTTATTATAAACTGTCACCCAGCCCATTATCCGAGATTTCCTGTATTAAATTTGATCAGATTTTAACCAAATTTAGCCTCAGATTAGAGTTTGATAGCCGGTGTAATTATGATAGGGATCTGCAAAGGATTGTTTACTCATAAATAAAAATGGTGGTCTGATACTGGTCAAATATTTTGTTAGCGATTGATCCAAATGATCTTACCTTTTGAGGGGATTTGGAGCCCAGACGTGAAAGATGAAACTCGCAGCGCAGAGGTCATTCCAATTTATGTCTTCCAAAGTACTTTCGTTGGCCTTAGACTTAAAAGAAAAAGGTTTTCACTTAATTTCGAGCCCGACAAACACTCCTTGTAGAAATATAGTCCCCCCTATCCCTGATAGTCAAACACAAGGGTCCAAAGTTTAAACATAGGGGCCCTTGAGATGGTGGGAGATGTAAGTGATAGTCTAGATCTACCCTGATTAAACAGAAACATTGGTGTCAAGAATCTGGAATTGAATCTTATATTTAAAGATTTCAATTTAACGCAGATGTTGGTAAAGCTCGTTATGGCATTCGCATGGAAACTGAGATGAAAGTAAACTGAAGGATGTTTTTCCTTCTATTTTTTTTACAGAAGTGCAAAGCGAGCCGTCATTTTTATCATCATTTTGATTCATAAGAACAGAACAATAATGGCTGTGTGAATATATCAAGTAAGAAGTATTAATTTTATAAACCATGTTCATTGATGCTATGACTCATACAATAATAATATTCTCATTTTCTGTACTCCTAATATCCCTTTTCGCAAGGAATAGAAATACTTCGTGGATTGTATATAGAGTTAATGTCCAATTTTCACCTGAAACGAACCCTAAGATAATATTTTGGAATTGAATAGAAGATATTTTGTATTTTATGTCAGTAAAAGTGCTCAGTCATGGTCTCCGTGGCGGAATTTACTTCTTTACATGTTTTATGGAAGTTTAGATGATAAACATAACTTCTATCCTTTAAGACGGGTGCCTTATTTGTCAATCAACACCCACTATCGGAAATTCTCAACTACGATTGGTCGGTGACACACGAGCTTCTGAATATTCATAAAATATCAGGTAGAGCTCGTTTGCTCCATTTTTACCCCATGATAACATTTTCTATTTAAACACTTGCCCACGACTAATAAAGGCAGTTAGAACATTATTCATTGATCGAAGACGATTTCAAAGATGTTATTGAAGAATTAATTATTGGAATGAAAGGATATTATATAGACTTTAACAATCACAATATTTGTTTAGCTTAAACTTGGATATATCAGGATACATATATCATTAGTATTACTTCTAAAGACATCTTCTTAAAATAATGCTTGTGCATTAAAATACCAGACCTTCAGTCAACTTTTTTCAAGGACCAGAAGGAATTACTTACGAGCCCTATGTTGGATGATACAGTATTCGAGGGTAACATAAAACATTCAAAGGCATTGTAGTGTCTGAACCATCAGAGACCATGATACACCGAAGTTCACTTGTTACCGCGGTCATAGCGCTGTTGCTTGGAGTCTGCTGGGCTGATTTTGTAAGTATATACATTATCATACCATCAAAGTCATGATCATTAGCATCGCAACAATAAAAAACATCAGAGTTAGATTCAACTTCTTCAGAATCAACTTCATCACCATCATTATCTTCGTCTCCTCACCATCATCATGATTATCATCATCAGCAGCAGCAGCAGTAGCAGAATCAGCAGCAGCTCGATCATCATCATCATCATCATCATCATCATTATCATCTTAATAAGCTGACGACATTTATATCATCAGTATCATTGCCTATTACTTGTATCACCTCTAAAGTTTATTTTCATAAAAGTTTTCAACGTTACTTCCTACAACTTGCGTAGGGTGTTTCTTATTTTTTGTTTGTTCATTCTGTGCTCTATCACTCTCAGGTGTTTAAGCACTTGCTTAATTATTGTATAAATGGTAACCTAATCCACAAAGACTTTTCATTTATATCTTAAATCAAGTTTTAGTTATATTCATATGATTCTGAACGAGTATCGGATGGCAAATAACTCAGCTATTATATACACAAACATCTCATATTTAATTTTACAAGTTTATCATTCAAATTTAATTGTCAACAGGTACGAACATTATTCAAATGAAACGCCTTATAAGCTAGGGAACTCTTTTAAAAGAATAATATGGCAACTGTATACTTAAGTCAAAGTTCTAATGGGATATTTATACTTCATTTGATTAATTTATTCTTAAATATCTGTAAAACTAGAAACCATAAATTTACATCAAACTTAGTACAACCGTACCAGTCAGTATTCTTTCCTACAAAAGCAAATTTAAAAGTGTGCATCACTTAAGAGCTTCGTAAAAAGCTACTGAGCTTCGTAATGCATACAACTAACAAGTATGAGTTTACTTAGATAGGTAAATACATTTCTACACGTCTAACTATCCTAAAATCAAGAATTTCACCTGAATATTTAAGTATGCGTCACACCTTGATTCGGAAGTTTTACTTGCAAACCCAACTTTGCTGAAACTGACCTTTGCAGCTATTAGTTTAAAAAAAAATTATTATAACTAGTCAAGTTCTATGTCCGTTCGTAGAAGTAAACAAATCAAGTTCACTGCATGTTTATGTACATGAATACGCCTTTTCAAATTACCTGAAGGATAGTGCCGCTATTTTTTGGGGTAAAATCAATTTTTGTTATCTCAAATATTCAATTGCCTAAAAACCGAAACTCAAATGTCATTCCTTAACCACTCTCAATTAAACTTTTCAGAGATAACGCAACTCGTCGAGTGTTTGCGCATAAAACTAAGTTAAGATATCGCCCAATCTTCATTAAGATTCACCGGAACGTTTAAAGCATGTGTTTAGTGTTCACAAAAACAAAGCACCGGTGAAGTTCACTTTATTTAAGACAAACATACTTTGTCTACTTAGATTTCAGCTTGATCTTGATAACGCTCTTCTCAATTTTCGCTATCGTTTTCACTCAGACAAAAGTCATCAAAAGTTTCCACGGGATGTTTAGTATTTTAGTGTATTTACTGAGGTTATTCGGTAAGGGTGGGCGGACCTTGAATGTGCGCTAGGTTGTGTTTGTTAGTCTTTATTCTGTCCATTCTTTCCTGTTTTATCTATAAGTTCGAACAAAAATCATTGTTAAAAAAGAGACAATATTATGAGCGTATTATTATATTATATTTTAATATAAAGATAGCAATTGATTGAAAAACAAAACATAATAGAATATCGTTTTGTCCAAAGGTGGCAATGGCAGTCGGAGATGGACATCTGTTTATATAAGTTCTGCCACCTATGGTATTGTCTGAATCGAATATAATACGAATAAAAGTAATGTGCAAAAAAGTCACTTCATGACCTAAACAGTTTCAACCACACATGAGTCAAACATCGACTTTAAACTTTGAAAATAAAATAAACGTTTCGCAGCAACATAAAAAATCAAAACGATTTAAAATCAGTAAAGACCAATATTTAGTGTAGCCACTAATAAAACCTTTGACTCTGTCTCCAAAAAGATAATCGACAGCGAATCAAGCTATAAAACATTTATTATCAATTATCTAAATTTTGATTGCAGATTAACGATTTAGACTCCTGTTATGATGTGTCTTAAAGCCTTTTAACTAAGTGTTAAGCATCTGCTGTATTCAATAATTGCTCTATTTGAGGGGATTAGTCTAGTTTATGAGCTGTAACTTTGTTAAACCGTTTGAAAAAAGGATAGGATTGCAGATTAGAAGGTAAAATTTACTTCAATGAAAGGTTTGAATGCTTTTAAACAAGCTTGAACCTTCGTTCCTATAAAGTTGGTATTTAGAGAAGGCAGAAACAGAAATAAAACAAAGTGTTGAAATATGAATCACATTTCCTTTTCCGTTTTAACAATTGCGTTGTTGAAGCGCTGTTTTAACAATTGAAATAAAATTCTATGAACATTAAAAGACAATGCATGAACTAGCCTTAGAAGTCCATTAAAGGTTAGAATACTAAAATTATGATACAAACTCGCGAGAATCATATTCCGCGTATCTAAACATATTCTAAACCAAAAAAGAATATCATTACCAATATAAATTAAGGCAACAACAATGGTTGCATGTGAAATGTCTCCAAATGAATTATGTAATGGGGGCAAAAGTTAATTCTGGAAAGTAAGGGTAAATTTTGTTTGTATCTTACATCATCACTACAATTTAGCTACGTTTAAAAAACGCCCTAAAGTCTGAACTACTCACAGGCAACCAAGGTTTATTAAAAAGTGTAAATGTTACAAGACTCTGAATCCAGAGTGAATATTTGGGTCTAAAATAGCCTGACGTGTCAGAGCGGATTAGTTCAGGTGCCCATCAGAAAACAAAAATATAAAATCCGAAAATTCCCTCCGGTTGAATCCGCTATTCAATCCTCATGAAATGAACAACGGATGTCAAACGCATCATCGGTTTGTTTAAAATTGTGTCGTGCATCTATGGTCAATGCGATGTGGCATTTATCCTCCTATTTCATCTCATTTAAGATCGTGTCTATTTTCAATTACGAAGGGCTTTGAGTACGAATCTCTGCAGAAAGCACGCGCCAAAATGAAAGTCGCTTGCTTCTTTTAATAACATGCTAAATAATAAGCGCACCGCTTATGAGCTTAATGATATCTATTTGTTCATTGTATGAAAGGAAACAAAATTGCTACTTTGTTTGGAAAACAAGGAACCATAACCAAATAACCCTGCTATACACCAATATCAAGTTTATCAACGCTATCTGTAGAAAAAACGTACGAGATTTTGACAAGATAGCTTTCATTATTTTTTCATAACGCTGAGGACATTTTCACCTGTTCGCGAAGCACAGTGTCCGCGGTACTTTTGAATATTGTTTACCACACAGGTTTCGATCTGATATTGATAGCTGTTAATTAAAGACTACTGTCCTTTCATGATAGAGTTGGTTGCCGACCATGACATTTTTGTAAGGGCAAAGAAATTAAAACAGTCGCTATAAACATACAAAAATGTGCTGACTATTTGACGGCTGGTCGCACTAAGGTGTGGAATTGGGCTGGATTTTTGATTATTTGATTGAAACTTGTCAAAAACAATCAAAACCTTGTGAATCACAACATACCGGTCAAATGAATAGTTTATTCTACCGTCTAGGATCATTCTCTGTTGCAAACCAATTTCAGACTACAGAAAAATTTCGGCGTGTTTGATACCCCCGATACACTACTGTACTATGCTTCGTTGTGTATATGGAGTGTAACAGAAAATGAACCTTGATTGCCGACGATGGCGCAGCGCGTCGAGACGTTTCTTTCATATGTCTTTCAAAATTGTTATTTAATGCACTATCTGAATAGTTTGCCATTTTCAGCAACTGCGTAAATGAATTATTACGGAACATAAAGACAGTTGAAAAAAAGTTTCCCCAGTACCTAGACAAGCTTTCTCAACTTTGCAGGGAAAGCCCCAAACTGGCATGCCGAAATCGTTTTCTTTTCTATTTCAACAATAACTTGTATTCATGATTGACGTGTGGTATAACTTCAAGCTGCAATGAAGTAAAAACCTTGCAAGATGTAAACTGATCCATTTTTACACAAACCCATACAATTCTCATATTGTTAGGCAACGATATGTAAAAACAAGTCTGGTAGCGTAAAATTACATGGTATGCAAAAATGAAAGGTGTAATGGGCTCCTGAATATATATCATCTTTCAAATTAAAACATAAATAATGGTGGATAAAAGTTTTGAATAAAGTATCAACGTAGTTGGTTTTAAGTTGCATTGCGATGCAAATTCGTTTAAAGTAACACTAGCAGTCAATGGTGTATTGTTTAGCGGTTATGCGAGCTGTTGTTTTACCTTCCAGCCTCCATTACACTCAATAGTATTAGAAATAATTGTTTTGAGCGTTGTCCTATTTCCCTGCCTCGCTATAAAACTGCACTCTCACAGATGGACCGTTTTGACAACTTTTTTATGTTTTGTCTTCGAATGAGAAAATTTCTTGAAACCAATGATACAAGACTGATGACAAAAAACAAGATCGCAGTTTTTCATATTTACGTTCGAAAATTGATATTTTATGGCTTAAATCGTTACTAACGCTTGCAGAAAAATGAAAATTTCGGCATATTTTCCGAAACGATTGAGATTTGTTCTATATTGAGTTATCTTATATGACTGCATTGAAGCCATTGATACCAAAATCAGCTGATTCTGAGAAAAAAACTACACAAATGGTTAAAACTAAATTTGAGAGAGTGCAGCTTCAATATGAAAAAGATTCGTACACGTGTAATATGATCTGACACCGATAATAGTATATTCGTGAAAAACGAGAATAAGACGCGTCTTAGTTTAAAAATAAATTGATGCGAACGCATGTCTCTTATGTGTCTAGATATGACGGTAGCTTTGTAAGCTGATACTCAAGAGATAATTGTATTTTAATGATCATTATAAAAAACATATATATATTTTTTTATATTTACGTCAGAGATCTAATAAAGTTTGTTTATACATAATAATGTTTCTATGTTTTTCGCCCAATGACTAGATTTTATTTTCTCTGCAAAGATATTAAACTAACTGATGTACGATAGTTGTATTCGCATTTATTGAACATGTTTATTATAGCGTATCAAAATTAGTATGTAATTTGTCTGCTTTCAGATTCCATTGCCGCCATTTTCTGAGCTTAAAAAGAACTATCCGGGATTTGCACACTTTCGAGGAATTTTCAGACACCATGAACTAGTCCATTTTCTCGGATTAGAAAATGAAACAAATGTGCTTTTGCACGATACATCAGCGTTAAGACTCTCCTACTCATTAAATGAGGTCGGTGGAGTTCATTCACTCGGAAGTGACATCATCAGACTTTCTAAATATGGAAGAGATAGTGTCAAGGGCAAAGATGGCCGCCAGTATATTTTTCATCCATTAGCGTTTGGTCCGTATTTAGCAGACAAGTATGGCTTGCCATCAGTGACACAATTACACAAGTTTGATCCCGACGAAACAAAAACAATGTTCAAAGATAGACAAGGAATAATGAGAGTAATTACTTATACACGTGAAAACGAGCCAAAGGGCCACATTGTGTTATGGGACTGCGGCCACTTCCACCAGTCACGTGACTTATTTGAAGGTCACACTCTCCTCTCAGTGGAATTCTGGGAATCACCTGGTAAGCCTTATTTAAATTTAGCTTTGAAATGCTGGCTGTCTTTTTCATATTTGATTTGCGTAATACATGATAATATGTACGACCAATTTGTACCGTCATTTACATTTGTGCAACCATTGTATACAGTGTGTGTATACCACGTGATAAATTAGGTCATATATGCTACGTCGGAAGGCAATATTTTGCTTAAAATAAAGACTTAAATCAAAGATAACTTCGCTTACTTCACCATTTTAAATGAAACAAAGGCCAGTCTATGCAGCTTGAAGAGCCCCACCTTTGTTTTATAACCGGAGTTTGATAAGGTGATTAGTTTCATCAAACACTTCGACAAACCTGTTTCCCAAACAATGTTTTGACAGTGCTCCGTCAGACGGCCGTATCGTGAAAAGGTTTGTCGAAGTGTTATAAGAAACGAAACTCTCAATCAAAATTTGGTAAAAGACCGAAGGTGGGGCTCCGTAAGCTGCAAAGACTGCGCTATGTTTCATTTAAAAAATGTAAAGAAAATGAAAAGTTATCATTGTTTTAAGTTTTCAATCGAAGCAAAATATCGCCTTCCGACGTAGCATTTATGACGCAATTTATCACGTGGTATACACACACTGGTATAAGCTACTAACGATTTTTTAGAATATGTAAGACTTTTAAAAAATATAATTAATAATATAAATATAAATAAATATGAGCCTTTGCTTAAGTTCATTGTTCAACGTACTCTAAACGTTGATATCTCGTTTAATTTCAGACTCCCACTGTAACAATTTACCGCCGGTGGACATTACAGCGGACTCCGTGACAGAGGACGAGGAACATTTCCTGCAGGATGCCATGAAGGACGCTGTAGCCCATAATCTCAGACACACACGAACATGGAAGCATTAAAGATTCATAATAAGATTGTCGTGAAGAATGAAACCATTTAAGTATTAAAAACAAGGCTTGTTTCAGTCCCAAAACATGGACACTTTGATGGGCATCGGGGATGGGATAGAACAATACGAGTATGTGTACTGGAAATAGGCGGTGCAAATGAACCGTGGCCATGTTTTTATCTTTAAAAAAAGTTGTGTTTGCGAGACAAACTGCTTGTAACAGTGTGTGCTTGTGTCTTTCGCGGGAAAGTTTGGCAGTTACTGTTTATGCTTTCTACGAGACACTGACTGTTGTAAAATATGCTCGATAAATTTTGAACATTTGTTAAACCGGTGAGATAGGTGAAGTGTTTTTTAGGAAACCCATAATAAAAAAATAACGGTACACTTAGTGATGTGTACAGGGACAGTGCAATGTGTTCAGCTGACAATGTAGATGGGTGAATTTCTGTATCTTCAAAATATATGTATTCAGTATCAGCCAATGCTATGAAAAGTAGCGTACTTTGATCCTGATAAGCATGGAACCAAAGTTCCCCCAATTAAGTGCTACAACAAACTATTAATTTCTAAAATAGTACGTCAGATAAACATAAAAGTGAGGTCACAATAATATATAGTTTGTTTGTCCGACTCACAAAAGTATTTATAATACAAAAAAGTATAATATCTAAGTTGAATATACTTTTTGGAAAGTATAAATAAAACAATCAGAGATCTAAAGAGCTCGTTTCCGATAATCCTTTATTGTATTTGATATTTTTTCAATGACAAATGGGATTTCTAGTTTAGTTTATAATGATCAACGAAAATCCAAATTGTATCACTGTTCTTTTCTGTGAATTTCACAGGAAGTCCGGTAGATTTGAGACGACCTCGGTTACCTACCTTCCTACATCCTAAAGTATGAGTAGTGAAAGGCCAATTAAACTGTTTTATTCATTATGACCTTAAGCCCTAGTAACTATACTGATGATTTTGATAATGATGGCGTTGATTCTGGATTTGCATCTTTTAATTTATAATACCATTGGTCGTTGTTCAGAACTTTGTTTAAAGCTTACAGCGTGATTCTCGACATCATTCGGTTAACTTATTTTACGATGCACTCATATATTTAAATTAAAGAATTACAGCTATAATAGTTGCCTTAAATATAACTAGGAATACTGCCGATCAAATACGTTACCGTGAAACTTTCATAACAATACATATTTGAAAGTTAACAACGAGGACGTTAACAACGTTGTTACCTTTAACAAAGCTCTGACCAATCGGTCCAATGTTAACTTTGTCTGTGTATATATTTGCTTTATTTATGTTTATTTCATTGTTTGTGTTTGCCATGATAACTTTGTCTGTGTATATATTTGCTTTATTTATGTTTATTTCATTGTTTGTGTTTGCCATGATAACTTTGTCTGTGAATATATTTGCTTTATTTATGTTTATTTCATTGTTTGTGTTTGTCATGTTTTCGAGTGCTTTTTGCAGTTGCTGTAAGATTTACAAATTATTGGTGCTGGATTTCATATCAAATTTTCATGGAAATTTAAAATTGCTCAGTCCATACCATAGGTGACAGTACCAGTCAGAAAAAAATATATTTTGAATCTGGCTATGTAAATCAGCATGTCTGACTGATATTGTCACCTATGGTTCATACCACATCGAATATTTCTATTTTGTTAAGAATCGTTTCAAGTTCATTGCTACAAATATTGCCTAGATGTGTTTTCTGAGAAGCATTCAAATGTGTTAATAAGATGATCATGTGCAAATTGTAACTTGTTTGTTAATAAGAATCGAATAAAATAAATTATAAAATGAATTATCAAACAGTTTCTTTTGTTTATTTCATCAACGGATGATCAGTTGAGGATATAAGTTATTTTCGTATGATTGTGAACACAACCAAACAAAACAAAAACATAATGATACCTGTAATCCGTACATCTTATGCATTATATATTTTTGGACAACGTGTATTGTGATCGAATATAAATAAAAAATACAGTCGAACCCCGTTCGCTGGAACTGACAGGGACGGGCGAAAATGCCTCGAGCTTCGGAAATTTCAAGCCAAGCGGGAATGTGTACCTTTAGGTTAAAGAAATCGGTCCTGTACATCTCGTTCGAGCGAACGAGGATTTCGAGCCAAACGATTTTGAGCAAACGAGTTTCGACTGTATATCTATCACCGATACATTACACAATCCTTTAATAAGATCAAGATTATATTCATGTACGGATCTTCAGCCACATGTCGAAACATACAATATACAGTGCACAGGTGGTAATATCGGTCAGTGATGGTATCCGAGACTAATTTATCCCTCTTCCATTAAACCTGAACTTTTAAAATAATACACTAAATGAGTATAAAACTACACTCATTAAAGAGATTGGGTGAACAAACGCTTTCGTGAAACCGTGATCAGTATGGATATAATTAATTTCAAAAATCATCATCTCTGACCAATACTTCCAACTAACGCACAGTGTAAAATATTCAGAATGAATAATAACTCTGCTGCTGTTAATCTTGTGTCTGATGTATACATTCGCATTCATTTTTCATTGAGCGAAATCCAAAGAGAGCGAAACATTGACCATTTCAGAATAAAAGCAGTACTATTCTCATTTTACGGACATTTTGATCAATGTTCACGCTGTTGTGCGTTTTACTACCAGAAAACAGGGAGCGCTTCCCTTCAATAACTCCAAACGCAATCATCTCAATTTCCTTACGGTAGAAAGGTGTAATGTTACGCGTTTCTCTTCGAGCCATTGCAGTTTTATGTTTCCGATCTCCATCTCAGCGTGAATAGTGTCTCTCGTGACATGATTGGTCTAATTAAACCCCCAAAAACCCAAAAATTGGCCCCCTTTCTTTCGAAACTGAGACACGAAACCTACTCCAAAAGGAAGCACCCTGAAGGCTTGAAATCCCTCATCTAACTATTCTGAATCTGTTCATGAAACCATTGACATTGATGGATTCAATTAGCGTAAGACTCTTGTCCAGAATTGGTCTTTACATTTCGTTAATCACATGGTAATAATGGCCTCCTCTCTGACCCACAGCGCAGCTTGGGCCGATTGCGCAACACTCGAATTACAGGCGAACACTGGACCCATGATTCCTTTTGTTAACTTGTCGCGCAAGTGAATGATTGTATAAACCCCTTTCTATTTTCAACAGTATTGCTAATGATGCCTAAAGACGCAGTGAAGACAGCGAGCTAAATAAGGGGCGGTTGAAACCTCTTTGGTAATGATTATAATAAGGGGTCTAAGGTCCCGGGACCTGTATTTTAGTGTGGTCACATATTGTGTAAAACCCGGCTCCCATCTGGGTACTTCCACCTCAAAAGCCCGGAACACAATGGCCTTACGTAAGTACCATGCACAGCCTTTCGTCAACACGGCCATTTTTGTCACAAGTTACAAAGACTTCGCTGGTAGGGGTGGTGAACTGACCGTCAGAATGTTTTATCGGATAAAGATTATACGTTTTGATAATTTTAAAAATGTAAAACGAGCTTTCACCACCAAACGAGTATTATACTAGAGTAAAATGTGCCAAATTTATGTGAAGAATGTATTAAAAATCAAATCTAAAAACCCATACGGACCATGCGGTCAAAACAAAATCTAGTAAAGTTAACTTACTACTTTTCTTCAGCCTGACATAGTTCTAGTCGTACTCTGCGGCTGAGGAGCTCTTACAATTAGCACTTTTCTGTATTATGTTTCTTTTAAAATCCAATCCTATGGATACACCTGCACCCTTTGTGAAGACAGTAATCCGTCCTTCTTATCATTTTAAAACAGCGAACGTTAAGTGTTTTCCTTGTTATTTACATCTGTTTATCTATAACAATAAAAAAAAATGAATTAGAAATAAAAAATATTAAGATATATTAAAATGTATGTAAGATTTTATATCTAAAAGCTTTGAACAGCCAAAGGGTTTAAGTTGAATAACGAGGATAATGGGTGACGTTATTGCTTTGTGTCATGTTGCCAAGACCAACGTTCAATAAAAAGGGCGTTGGAAATAATCGATAGTTATTGAACGGTTTTAAACTCCGCCTATATGTTACCGTTCCAATATGGAATTATGGTGTAGATACAACTGTCAAAAGTTTCCATTTGAGCGGCCACAAGCACGTTCTCAGGGCGGACATCGAACAAGGGGCATCTTGGCCGGCATCTTTTTATCTGACCAATCCCGACCTTATGGCCCGCAATCATACATGACTTGTATCTTTTTAAACAACATATATCAAGAAAATACTCTCATCCAATAAAAGTAAAACATTTTGAAAAGACATACCGGTGCATTTGATAGCTGATAGCTGATAATTTTCGATTTTAATTATTATCAACTTATGTTGCAGTTTGAAGGGGTAAAGCAGCAAGCATGCAAACTATATTTTTTTTTAAATCAATACTGTAAGTTATCATCTTTTTTATTCACATGGATTTTTAAATCAACGCTTTTTTAACTATTCCAGGACTTCGGCGCAGTATGAATCTTTTTGACGAAATTCATTCGTCTCGTTGACAAATTGGCCTGTCTATTCCCCGGGTCCCAGCGGGATTTTACAGCATCCAAATACCGGTACCCCATTACCGCGAGATATTTTTCACCGATGCCACTTCAATGTGAAAGCATTAGGGACTGAAACCAAATCCTATCACATGTTGAACCTTGATACCTGTGCTTAAAACAGTTTTTAATAAAGTTAAAAGTAAATAGATTCTGTAAGAGATCGCATCCAGTAGTCGGTCAATTTGAGTGATTATCACTGCTGGATGTATAATTTTAGTTACCCCTCTTTCCTCCATTTTGTAAAGAAACAGGACCGCCCATATGAAATTCAATATTTCAAATTGAGAGATACAATTTTTCAAGTGGTTATTACTAGCTCAGAGCTTCATAAAACACCAGAATGTGTCCAAACTATCACCTGTCCCAGCGAAGCATTCATTTCTGTCTAAATATTTCCAAAATTCTCAAATGCCTCTGCGCGGGACCTTTTGTTCTCTTGTAATATCTTTTATTGCCTTGTAATTGGGGTAGGGAAGACGGTCATTAGTCTCAAAAGATATGGAATACGGGCATCTTTTTTAACAAAAGGACCCACGGCCGCTGCTACAAATGGTGTATAAAGTTTCACAAAATCACTAATTTCCCCAATTGCATGTTATTTGCCTAATTTGCCTACATATAAATAGAATTACGTATTCAGAATTTACTCACTGTTCTTATGTTTCTCCAATGCCAAAAGAAGTTGACCCTGGAGGCCATTGTGAATAGAAGACGGAAAAAGGTAATTGTAAGGATTGGTTTGCAATATAATTTCCTATGAGTTGTTTGAAAATAGTTCGTTACCCTCTGCCCCCTCCATTTAGTCTGCAGATGTATAATTGCACAGATGCCTTTCAAAGTACGTCGTTTCTGAATACAGATATCTTGAGAAAGTGCTTACAATGCAAAAAGACGGAATTTTATTTAGCTCGTCTGTTTTTGAAGATAAAAATGTCGTTGTATTGTCATAGCGTTAGTGTCGTTGTATTGTCATAGCGTTAGTGTCGTTGTATTGTCATAGCGTCAGTGTCGTTGTATTGTCATAGCGTCAGTGTCGTTGTATTGTCATAGCGTCAGTGTCGTTGTATTGTCATAACGTCAGTGTCGTTGTATTGTCAAAGCGTCAGTGTCGTTGTATTGTCATAGCGTCAGTGTCGTTGTATTGTCATAGCGTCAGTGTCGTTGTATTGTCATAGCGTCAGTGTCGTTGTATTGTCATAGCGTCAGTGTCGTTGTATGTCATAGCGTCAGTGTCGTTGTATTGTCATAGCGTCAGTGTCGTTGTATTGTCATAGCGTCAGTGTCGTTGTATTGTCATAGCGTCAGTGTCGTTGTATTGTCATAGCGTCAGTGTCGTTGTATTGTCATAGCGTCAGTGTCGTTGTATTGTCATAGCGTCAGTGTCGTTGTATTGTCATAGCGTCAGTGTCGTTGTATTGTCATAGCGTCAGTGTCGTTGTATTGTCATAGCGTCAGTGTCGTTGTATTGTCATAGCGTCAGTGTCGTTGTATTGTCATAGCGTTAGTGTCGTTGTATTGTCATAGCGTCAGTGTCGTTGTATTGTCATAGCGTTAGTGTCGTTGTATTGTCATAGCGTCAGTGTCGTTGTATTGTCATAGCGTTAGTGTCGTTGTATTGTCATAGCGTCAGTGTCGTTGTATTGTCATAGCGTCAGTGTCGTTGTATTGTCATAGCGTCAGTGTCGTTGTATTGTCATAGCGTCAGTGTCGTTGTATTGTCATAGCGTCAGTGTCGTTGTATTGTCATAGCGTCAGTGTCGTTGTATTGTCATAGCGTCAGTGTCGTTGTATTGTCATAGCGTTAGTGTCGTTGTATTGTCATAGCGTCAGTGTCGTTGTATTGTCATAGCGTCAGTGTCGTTGTATTGTCATAGCGTCAGTGTCGTTGTATTGACATAGCGTCAGTGTCGTTGTATTGTCATAGCGTCAGTGTCGTTGTATTGACATAGCGTCAGTGTCGTTGTATTGTCATAGCGTCAGTGTCGTTGTATTGACATAGCGTCAGTGTCGTTGTATTGTCATAGCGTCAGTGTCGTTGTATTGTCATAGCGTCAGTGTCGTTGTATTGTCATAGCGTCAGTGTCGTTGTATTGTCATAGCGTCAGTGTCGTTGTACTGTCATAGCGTCAGTGTCGTTGTATTGTCATAGCGTCAGTGTCGTTGTATTGTCATAGCGTTAGTGTCGTTGTACTGTCATAGCGTTAGTGTCGTTGTATTGTCATAGCGTTAGTGTCGTGCATTACAATTAACCTTGGCCTTTACTCAAGCGTGCTTTTACCTTTTATTACATACTGTTCACGTTGCAATTTTAGCATCATGAAAATTAAAAAGACCCCTTCCCCTGGTCTTAATAGTTATTATGTAATGCCTTTTTTCGACTGGAAAGAACTGACGAACGTAAAAGTTGTCACTTACGTACATGAATGTGAAGACGAATCCTGAACAAGCATTCCCATCCTCAGCAACTTTACAGTTACATAGTTTTGTTCTGAGTGTCAATGAGCATCATTTTGGGGAAAAGTTCTTGTTTGACTTGCGAAATGAAAAAAGTAGGTGTTACTCTTCAAAATCCGGAATCATGCATGATATTAAATTAAGGCTTCTTTTAAAAACGAGGGAATTTCTGACCAGTGGGTCGCCTGAAAAGTGTCAGCTTTAGGGATTGATAAAGAATCTAGGTAAAATATTTCAACTTAGTGACAATTTTCATTTCTTCTATGTTTATACATCCCCTCTACTTTTCATTAACATTATGCTTATGAATTCAGTCGAGACCCGTTTCTAGTGTATGTTTTTGTTGAGCAAATATTTAAGTTTTATTCATAAGTCTCGAATGTTCTACTTAGTGAAAAGTTTCTTTATGAGTATGGCCGTTGGTAACATTAGCAAGTAAATGGACCTGTGAACAACACACCTGACAATGCTTATTTCAGAACTGAAACTAGCACATGAGGTCCGTGAAATCGGCTTTATGCATTTCTTTACCGGCATTATTACTTTTCAAATACAGTTTGATGTCCAGCATTTAGACTGGTTTGACATCCTTGAATAGGACCATGGACAGTCGTACAAAAACTGCATTCAAAAGCTGCACTATTGAGAACATTTTATATGAAATTCAGGACCGTTCAATTCACAGATGCCCATCAAAATCTTCTAGCGGAGAAATTTAATTAATGTTTATTGCTGAAATTGTATTCAAGTGTCTATGGTCTTTGATTTGTGATCCTTAGATGAGCCTCATATTATTGAGATGCTTCAAAAGTTGATCATCCGGAAACGAGAAGTGTCAACCGAGGTACTCCGAAAATCAGACTTCAAAAACACGGGGAACCGTAAATTAAACCCGGACGTTTAATTTTAATTTGCATATCTGATTTCGACACTCTATTTTTTTTTTTGTAGAAAACCGCATGTTTATTTATATATTCATTTACATAACTTCAAAAAGCTACAATGTATATGGCTCACACGTATATGCACATGACTGCCGTTAGTGAATAAACGATATATTCATAGATTTACACAAAATTGTAACAGTTCTCATAGCCAATATTAACACGCTTAAATTGGTGTAATTTACTGTTTTCTTTTAGAAAAAAATATATAACGCAATTCAAGACTCCAGAGGCAATGATTGAACGTTTGAAGACATTTCGTGATGGTACAAGCGTTCAGTAAGGCTTGGAAATCAAATATTTAATTCCGAAAAGCACAAAGCAGCAAAATTTTACCAAAAAGCGTATTAAAACATTCCAAGGTTCTTTTTATTAAATTGAAAAGAATGCAAAATACGTCACTGATGTAGTAATACGTCAAGGGAAGTAACTGCTCAAAGTATTCTTTACTCGGGAAATCTGTTACTCCTCTTCCAGTACATCCACAATGATATGATATAGAAATTATGTATGTGCATAGCTACTTTACTTTCGTACAAAGCTTTATACGAAAAAATGCTAAAGCATACAGTCGATGCTATAGCATGAATTAAACTTTTTGAACTAACGGACTTTGTAATAAGAATTTCCCGGAAAACTAACTGAATAATCTTCTCATAGTCTTTTTTCCTGCGTTCTATATTTTAAATAGCATACTGATATGGGAAGTAATCCACAGTCCGGCGGGAGCGGGTCCAACATCATGCCGTGACGTCACGTGACCATTGGAATGAGCTTTCACAACTAGAACCGGGTGTTCTGAACAGTAAAGTACAGTGAAGTTTTATAAACGATGATTTTAACTACACTGGAGAAAATGTTAACTGCAATCAGCATTGATAAACAGAGTCGATCGGGCCTTAACCGGTGTTGGCGGCTACGGCATAGGCTCCTAGTGGACAACGCCAAGGGGTGTGCAAGGCCACAATGTGGCTTGGACACCATTACATTGTTACTTTAGCCGCGTAAGGCGTGAACAGCATCGCTCACCGCTGATACATTTATTGGCGAAGCTATCAAGATCCCCCCACCAGCGTTGAGGGAACGTTTTATTCCAGATGAAACGACACGTCTACATGCGAATCAGACTGATCTTTAACAGCTAACAGTGAATGTTATTGAATATACATGTTACATGAAACAGTTAAGGTGTAAAACATGATTAAATCCAAAGTTTACCGATATGTGTTTGCAGAACTTTCGACTTTTCAAATATTCATTTGACCAGTGCCATGTATGTATGTCCTGTCAAACTAAAAAAAAACGTGCATCATTTGCATAAATTAATGCATTAATTAGGTTTATTGGTAAATAATTATAAATGATTGCATTGAAACACGAGTAAATAATAAACTGTTCCAATTCCTATAAAATTCGTCACAAGTGAAGCGAGGGGGTAGTCCAAAAAGGGAGTATTTAGAAAAATAAATTTAATTACCAATACACATCTAAAAATATGCATTAAAGAAACGAAAAAAATAAGAAGTTATTTCAGTACAAGACCGTATTTTATTTTCCTCGTGACCATAGAAAACGTGTTTTTTCTATCATGACACTCGTGAATTAAAATAAGATCTTACACTGGAAGCATAAATATCCTCTATATAAACTAGTCTTGTTTCAGTGTGAGATATCATTTAAACCCAACCCGAGTATTTCTACATTTCCGCAATGCATGTAGATTTTGTGGCATTCGTATCCAATGCACCAATCATTTGTAACCACGCCCCCCCCCCCCCAGGTCCGGGGAATAGCGGGGACTTTGACTTTCGGTCTAGCCAAGCCCGGGCAAAATCTCCGCCCTGCGGGGACAATCTGCTGGTTAAACCCCCGCCAAATGCCCCCGCACCCAAGGGACCATTGATAAGGCCAATTTCCCGCTATATTTGGCGTGAAGACAAAACCACCGCAGTCACCCGGCACTGCGGGGCCACCTGGAAGGTAAAAACACGGCCCATTTCCCCGGCTATCCCCGGTATACCCCCGGACCTGGGGGGGGGGGGGCGTGGTTACAATTGACTGGTGCATAATCGACGCAGATGGAACAGGAAGGTCTCTTTTCGTTATTTATTACCGAAAGCGGGCGTGTTGGCATGTGTCATTTCCTGACCACGTTGAATAATACAGTGTATTTTATGGCGACTCGTGACAGATCATTGATGTATAAAAGAATGGACATTTAAAAAATAATCTCGCAGTCTTCACAGACTTAATATTTTCTGAACATGTATTGACAAGATAAACCTTTTCATTCAAGATCTTGAAGCCTTTAGAAGGTAACAAGTTTTATTAAAAATAACAAAATTATACACACTTATATATTTACTTTTGTGTTCTGATTACTTGTTGTTTACACACTCTCGTGTTTTCGACTGTTTCAAGAAATACACTAAAAATACACCAAAAAGGAAATTTCGAGAGAGATTTGTGCGTGGAATTAAACATTAGTGAAAGATACACTAGTTTCCAGAAATGTATAGAACACTTAATTTAAATAAACATGGTGTCAAACCAGTTTTGTTAAGAAGCCCATAAGTTCAGAAGCTCTGCACATCTATTTTTATACAGAAACAAACGCTATTAACTCCAGTCACGGTATGAGCCTCTTTTAATTAACAACAGTTACTGAACTATTATTTATTTTTATCTATTTTTCAAGTAATAAATGCTGTTATGAGCAATTTTATCTTATTTTCAAATGGACTAAGCCCTAAATCATATTTAGTAATGCATTCAAAACTGAATAACTGCATGGGTGCATAGTTTACCCTTAAAACACTGGATGAAGACCAAATGTACCCATTGCAAATGCATTCATACTCAGTCAATCAAATGTCCTATACAGACCTGCATTTTCACTTATGGTGACACAGGAATAAGACAAATGCTGTGTTCATGTATTCTTGATGGGTTTTTTTGTAATAGTATATTTTATGAATTGCATTTGTATTTTCATTTGAAAATAGAAAGTAAGAACTTATTCTAGCAGTAAATAGGTGTTTTTTTCTCTCACCTTTTCCCCTCATTTAAATCGTGTTTTTTCTTCTTCTGGTAAATGAAGTTACACCGTCGAATACACAAGACTCCGGGATATGAAACCGATAATTTCTGAAAGTAGTGCTGCTTATTGAAAGGGGACGTAATTGCTGCTTTGGAGTTTTTAAGTATAGTGGCTCTTAGCCAGTCATAATTCGGTAGTGGTTTTGTTAAAAGTAGCTTCCGGTTAATGCTAATTTATCAATTAGCAGACTAATTAACGCAAAGTCAGGTAAATAAACCTTATTTTCCTTATTGTCCAGAAATGCATGCATTATTTTATCTTTAATCTGTTTTATTTTCCAAACTGTAAACAATTTGTTCACTCATTGTCGTTAAAGCGGCCTGTGAGAGGCGCAATTTAAACTGGGAGTACGTTTCGGACAAAGATTTCGGATAATAATATAATGTTTATCATTCAAATTATGAGTAAGGATATTACCTTATTCAAGACATTGACTTAAAATTCGAAAAAAAATAAAACAAAGGCAGAACACAACATCATTTTATATAAAGTATCATTTAAATTCATTAAAAGTTTCCTAACATGTAGGCGATCGACGGACAAGCCATGATCCAAGCGAACCACTGTCTAAGTGAACCATTTCATTACCCAAGTTAACCCCTACAGGCCTACACATTATATAGTGCACTGCTTTAATCATATTATAATTATGTGTAAAGTTGTGAACTATTGCTTTTAAGTGTTTAAATTGAAATAGACAATATGAAACAAATACTTGATCCGTCGATTAAGCTTATGTTTTTCATAAAATCAGTCAAATAAGAAATATGAAACAAATAGTTGATCCGTCGATTAAGCTTATGTTTTTCATAAAATCAGTCAAATTAAGAATCTGTTTTGTTAACTAGTGTCAGTATCTATAAAAGAAAATAAGGAAATGATGAAACATTTTATGGCCCAAACAATATATCTAAAGTCATTCCTCGGGTCAGAGCCTGGGAAATTTTATATCCTTAGTCTTGCTAAATACCTTGGTGATTTGACATTTGAATTTTCTTTTTTGTTGCAAACAAAAGTAATTTTAATGTGAATTTGGGCAATTAGAATTCTTAAAGCATGAAATGCAGACAGAAATCCCCCCCCCCCCCAAAAAAATAAAATAAAAAAATAAATAAACAAGAAAATGAAATAATCATCAGTAAATCGTGAAATATATAACTAAACATATACTAAACCAGGATGAAGACAATAAACACTTAAATCATAACCATGAGGTAGTCATCAGTGTAACACCAACCTATGAACTCTACTGTCCGTAGGAAAATCTACCGCTCTCCTGACGAAATATACTGGGTTTTTTTGCAAAAAAAAACAACATTAAAGGTAATGCCTTACAAGTGTCATATTCCAACTACAGTCGTCTGGCACACATTTCTGGAGGGCAAAGATAATACATGTAAACCATATGTCTGCCTTGATTCTGCAATTAGCTTTTGTTACCCCAAAAACAATACAATAGAATTACTTTTTTTTTTACAAATGTTTATAAATTTATTTATGAATTTTCCATCTTGTAAGTGCAATGAAGGTAAAATAATCAAATAAAGTGTACCTAAAACACAATAACTAAAGAAATTGCAGAATATGCGCATTCTGTAAAAACCTACCACTCTGGTCCCCAAAACACCTCTTTAATCTACCTCTCTGGCACATCCAGAGGTTCACATGTCTGGTCTGACCTGGACATGAAGCAAATATACATAAACAACATAAGAGTGCAATAATCATAAATATATGGCCCTTTTAAAGACACGCACAAGAGATATTTGCTGTCCTCGCAACAGTCCTCTACGAAAATATTTTAGTTTTCCCAAATTCCATCTCAAACCCATAGAAACAATACTGTATTAAATTTGATCAACCACTGATATCTATTTTCTGAAAAGAACATGCATATTTATCATGTTTTTAACTTTTATGATTCTGTTTGTTCAAAGCTTGAAATTGAATGTACCTTGACAATGTTGTTGAATACCTACTTGTACAAAGCATTCATGAACATGTCAGTCACTCAGAAATTTTATTGCATTTAAAGTATTTTTTATTATAGGAAGGAAGTAGGTTTCAAAAACTTTTGTGTATAGATTTATGGACATTTGAAATGTGAAACACCATTACCAAAAAATAAATAATTCATGAGCAATCTATATCATTCTGTCCATCAAAAAAGAAACAAGATTGTAACCACGCAAAGTATTATGCAAAAGAAATGTGCTCACACATATTTTCAAATCTTCTTTTACTTATAGTCACATAAAGTAGTTCAGGTAAGGTAAAATAAAAAATATACATGAGTCCAGGCAGTGACCAAACCGACCTTAAATTTACTGCCTATTTGGGCAGTAATAATACTCAAGTTCCATTAAGTGATAAACATTACAATGCGATAAACTATTTTACTTGGTGTTTTTCTTCATTCAATAAAACAGCCAAAATGAGGCACCAGCATTCAATAGAAGACTACATGTATGTATATCACAGTGATGACATGGTTAAACGGCTCCGGAAACTTTTGCATATTTTTAAAACCAAAGTTAATATTTACTAGCTATGTCGAGACAGATCTGAAAAATTGTCATGATGGCTGTCAGATATCAATGCAATTTAAAATGCAAGAAAAGTTTCACTTTTTGTTTTTAACCAATATTTGTTTCATTATTAGGATCATAGATAAAACATGTTTAGGCAAAGCTCACAATTAAAACATGATAGGTAATATGATGAGAAAAATGTATAAATTAATGAGGATATTTATTGAGTTCAGTTTAAAGTCATATTTTATTTCACGAGTGTCATGGGAATATGTATATTTGAAATATATACTTTTTCTATGCATCGGTGAGAAAAAATATTGTCTAACACTGGGCATTAACAAAATGTCTGTTTTATATGCCTATAATCAGAGATTTATAGGCACTCTAATCCATTTTTCTAAATTCCCATTTTTTGAAAATTCTTTAAATGCACAGTTTTAATTGTGGATGATTTTTTTACCTTGCCACAGTTAATTTTTTAAAAGTAGTTCTTGAACTTGATGTTTTCACTCTTGTTATTTCACTGATAAAAATCCATATATCACAGAAAAGCATAAAAAACCTCAAAATAGTAGAAGTAATGAAGTAATTTCTTGCACACCAAATGTTTTGCTTTTAAGATTTAAACTTTCCAGGATTATGGGTACATTGTAAGGGAGGTAATTTGCCAGTCAATAATTAAACTTGAAATGAAATTTGCCTCCCTTGGATTAAAATCTAAACGAATCTACATGAACCCCCCCCCCCCCCCATCCCCGAAAGAAAGCTTGTTTGTTATATTAAATTTTGTCTAATGTTTGCACTATTTTTTCTGAACTGTCTGAACATAATAACCCTTTCAAATAATACCAAAAAAGTATAGGGTCACCCATCTTTCAACATTTACATATTTGTGGGTTTAAATTACCCCAAGATGTCTCATTTCCACTTGTATTTGTTCAGACTGCAAATGCTTAACCTAACATTTATTACAGGAGTACATCATAAGTATGCATATCAGTTGCATGATAGGGCATAAATAAATAACATGCTTGAAATGATAAAATGCAAATTTGCGATGTACTTTTGTTATTGATCATATTGCGAGGCAGTTTGTATGGTAATTGTTTGCCACAGTCGTTAAATAGTGCCAAAACCACGCAGCCATAAAGTTTAGAATCTAGAATCTTGGCAGTAGTGGCTCCAGACCGGAGGCACCCTGCACATGCCCCCTCCATTCTGTTGTCATTTTAAGCTTACATGTCTGGTTTTCGAAGAAAAAAAGTTAAGGTATCCTGATAACCTTGGTTTCATTGTCAATGTCCCAAGACTTTAACCCTGGCTTTCCTTAAAACATGTTTCACATATTCTAATGAAATTTGGCGTGTAGGAAGTTCCATAAAATTTCTATGGCTGAAATATTTGCACTTTTACAAATAGGCAGTTTTGACCTTTTTTATTTATTTTTGTCTCAGAATTAAATCATTTTGGCATCAGAGCCTTCAATTAATTCATACAAGATAACTCACAATAGAACAGATCCCAATTGTTTGGTAAACTGCCGAAAATTGCATTTTGATCAATTTTCAAGAGTAAATATGAAAATTGTGATCTGCACTTTTGACAGCAGTCTAAATATATGACTGGTTTTCAGACATTTATGCAGAAATTGGCTCATTCAAACAAATAAAACAAAATGTAAAAACAATCAAACTGTGAGAGTGCAGCTTTAAGCCATTTTAAACTCAAAAATGTTTTAAGAAATTCACATGAAATATTTGTTTCTAGCGATACACATGGATATATGTATAGTGTGTCCCATAATTCTGCCTGAATATCTGTCAAGTTTTGTTCCTTGTTTATCTTAGAAAAACAGGCGAGCCTTGGCATGGCTTGCATTGCTCTTGTTTAAATGAATTACGTATATTAGACTGGTCAATGGCAGTCATATGCCCACCTAGTGTTGGGAATTGAACCAAATTTTGCCACCAGAGACTGAAAACCGGTCAGTGATAGATTAATACTTAAGTATTTTTATGTACATACATGTGCAGACACTTCTATTTTGCATTTTGGCCTCATTATCTCATAACTACATATTTATTAAGCACATCCTAACATGTCTTGTGGTTACGTTTTTTTTCTGCTTTCAGCCTTGATTAATTATATTAATTACAAATTAAAGTATATAAGGGGAAAATTAATTGGTGAAAAGTATCTATTTTAACCAAGTTTGTCTTGTTATCCAGACACATCAACAAACTTACTCTTTAGAACATATTTTCAATGATTGATCATAATGAAATCACAACAGAGTCTGTCATAGTAGCCTTTGTTGACCTTTTCGATTGATTTTTGATAATAATCAATCCAGGGACACATGCAACAGTACGCCCACCTAACATCTCCGCCCGGATCTGCCTCTGTTGTCTTGGTTTTACGGCCCCCTGGCATATTTTTTCCCAAGCTTGTTCCAGGAAGAATTTATTTGGCTCCCAGTTTTATGCCATTCTTGTGTATGGGTTTATGGCTTGAGCATACTGTGTGAAAATGAATTTCAAAGCAATAGATAATAAGGCAGGGTCTTAAACTGAGTAATAATCGACAGCTGTAATATGGCATAATACTGTGACTTTTTCAATGTCAAATTGTTGGCTGCTTTTTGTGGAGGGATTTTTTTTTATCTTAAGTCTTGAAAATACATCACTCGATCATGTACATATTATGGAAACTATCTTAGCATGCTTTTGAAGGCATTTTATTAACAAGCGTATAACAAAATATCATAATCAATCGAGATATGAATAAGAAGCGACTGTGTCAGAAAGCAAATAAAAAATTTAATTAGCAAAATCAAATAATGTTAATGTAGTCCCTCTCCAGTAGAACGTTTCGTTTCAAAATATATCTCGTTACAACAAATAATAAAAGGTTATGAAAATTTGCTCTTTGGGAAGATGTCAAAAGCCAATTCTGTTTAGAAAACAAATATTTTTTTCATTAATTTAGATTGTCTGTTCATGTAATTATGTGATAAGCTACTTGTAGCTCATGCACATATTAGTAAAATGTAGAACTTGATAGATTAGTTTGGCACATGCATTTTCAAAATTTTTGTGTCACTTGTGAATAATTAAAGTGATGGAATTGCACAACTGTTCCAATTTCCGCCTGTCTGAGGATTAAATTTCATTTAATCTTTCAAATCTAATATAGGATCATTTTGCTAGGATTTCACTTAAATTTTGTTATAAATTGTGGTTTACCAGATGAAGACGTTATCGCATAATTTTTAAAAGTTCTTTTATCTGGCGGCTCAAAGCAACATGATCTGTTTTTCATTTACATTGTGAATACAAAGGTTATAAGACACCGCTTAATAATCCAAGCATCGTTGACATGGCAGTATTTTATACTTAGGAGAGAAAAATATGTATTATTTTCATGTCCAGTGATTATAGTCATGCAACAAACAAACTTTAATGATAATACTTCTTATAAATTATGGTAACCAATTTATATATGCAGCATCCAAAAAAATTGTAGAAAAAAAAAATACACATGTATATATATTTAAGTATTTGAATGCCTTCGTTTCATTGTCTGGCATATGCACATCAAATGCATTGCCGTATTTGTGCAAAATATTTAATAACCATGGCCTAAAAATTAACCCAACATCCATTGAAGATATTATAATGAAACTTGGTAGACATGTTGCCAGACAGAGACAATATGCATGTATGTATAAGCCCCGTTGTTCCACTGGAATAAAACCATACATGCATGCATTGATGTCCACTCCTCGTCAGTCTTGTTCAAGTCAATTTTTTGTCTTCAAATACTTTTTTTTTCAAGTATGAATGTTTTACAAAGTTAGGTAAAAACTGCTATAACTTTGATTTGGCCTTGAAATGAGGTTTTTAGATTGAGGTAAAACTTGTGTATTGAATATCTGGAATTCATTTTACCTGGAAAAACAATGTTTTAAGTTTTCATAGTATCCTGCTTACTGATTAAAATAATGAGTAATGTCTGTCAAGGGTTTATTATAGGTAGTGACTGAGCGTTTCTACTTCTATTGCTTCACTATTATTTTCTGTTCTTCTGTGTTTCACTGTTATTTCATAAAGATGGCCTCTGTGACTTCAAAGTGAAGCTGCATTTTTTACTTTTTCAGAATTTTTACATCATTAAAACCATAAAGGCGAGCCGCATCTTACTGTAAAATGCCGAGTAAATAATCCAATGAGAAAATGGTGTTGTATCGTGTGACCAAAATGCCGAGCAATGATCGGACATCTCACAAACCTTCAGAAATTGTCACTACGAAAATTGTACCTTCGGCATTTCGTAAAATAAATGAGTGATCAAATTACTAAGATTTAAAACACTAAAATCCTTGCTACTGAAAACATGGGAGTTTGTAGCTTTGACAATTGGAAGTGGGACCATCAATATAATTTTTGAAAGTGGACCATATTTAAAATGGATATTCGATTGCGCAATATCTGATATACACTCAAAATGAAGTTGTTATCATAAGTACCCCCCAATGAAAGATTTTAGTGGAGGCCAAGATATAGTTTCGGCTTTGTAACACAGTTATTACCCTTTAAATGATAAAAAAAGCATAAATTTGTCTTTAAAGAGCCAATATTAGGTACCTAATAGGCAGAAATTAATGAAACTTTTTGAAGTGAGTATTACTATCACAAGTGTAATTGCCCTTTTAAATAGGTAATGAAAAAAGCTATAATACTTTGTATGTTTTAACTGGAAAGAAATTTATGAAACTTAATGAAATGTGCGTAAATTTTGTGTGATGGTGTGATTATATTTTTAGCAAGTTTCATAATTTTTATGAATTCGGTCAGTAAACACAAGCGTTATTGCCCTTTAATTAATGAACAATGCTCATATTTTTCCATTATATGTTACTAATTGATAGGAACCAGGCAAATTTACCTGACGTGCGTACAACCACACCACTAACCACGTGTTTTTTTGCAAAATAAATGTGTTGCGGCCGTGCTAGAGATTTCGTCATGGCGGTAAATCCAGGGATATATTTCATAATATCCAACGCAGTGCAGCATGTAACACCACACTTATCTGCTACTTCAACGTACGACTTCCTATTTTACGACCCTGCGGCATATTTCGGCGTCTGATGAGTTAAGCAGGGAATAATTCTTTCTTGTTCATTTCTTGGTTAAACCATGCGCTGTGACCTTTGAACGTGTTTGATCCCAGTCCGAAAGTCTTTAAATAGTATCATGTTGTCTGTTTTTTGGGTGTTATGTATGTTTTGTAGTTTATGCTATCATTTTCCAGTATAAGTGTATTGGGTACAGGTAAATATATTACAAAGAAATAGCCTTCAGAAAATTGAAAACAGCTACATGTATCTTAATTTCTGTTAATTCGCACTTTGCAGCGACGCGTAAGGCGTTGAATCGATGCAGGTCAAATTATAGTAATGAACTTGGGGTGCGATATGGTAAATATGGCAGGAAAAGTGAAATATAGATTAAATAAATAAGGTCCGCTGCAAGCAAAAATCAGGGAGCAACGCAAAATCTGAAAAAAACATGTGGTTGGTAGTGTATTAGTGCAATGGTGCAGTCACATGTTTAGTGCTGATTGAATCAATTCCATCAGAGTTACTGCCCTTAAATTTAGGAAATTATTACACTTGAAGTGATAACTGTTGTTATTGCTGAATATAACTCTATTAAATGAATATGATCAATACCATTAAGAAATTGTGAGTTAAAGCATCTCATACTGATGTTTTTACCCAACCCATATTCGTTTTGTGTTTTAGAACAATTTTGCCAGCATTTTATTATTAAATTGGAATCTTGAAATGATAAGTAGAAGATAAACATGGTGCATGGTCTTAATTAGGGCAGATTAGATGCCACTACCAAAAAAGGACAGGGTTTAGCACCATTCAATATCTGTTTATCCCATTAGTATCAACAATAATAAGTCAAGATATGTGTTAAATTTACACAGCCTTAATTGGCGTTTGCCGGGAACGTCTTTGCTCTTCTTCGTAATTATATTTTAATATTATTATGTTAACTTCAGATTAAACTCTTTCAAAAGAAGAAGAGATGTTATATCTCGCCTAAATGTATTGCAGGTTGATATCACTGTTTTCAATTCTTATCATGTAACTCATACATGTCAATCTTAATTTGTAGAGTTACTTAAATCTAACAGCTGAGTCTAAAATTGGGGAAACTAGGTCATTGTAAGTCTTATTTCAAGAACATAAATTAAGTAATAGTTATGGCACCTGCGAGTTGAGTGTTGCGACTTTACAGGAGCACTTTAGCCAAATGTATAATTTCAATGATATAAGTGCTGACCATGCTCACTATGTTGTCAAGAACAATGTCCACTTGACATAAGCGTGCCATATATATTAACATTGAAAGTTATCTGCTCTGGAGTTTTAGAACAGTTATGCCTAATAAAGTAATTTTCAATGTTCCGATATAAGTTAATGTGTAGACAAAAAAAAAGAATGCTGCCTCAGATATTTTTCAAGCCGGAGTTATTTTCCCTGTTGTAAAGGTACTTTGCCATACAGTCACTCTTTGTTAAACTTCCCCTATTAAATTAATGGTCAGACTATCATGAAATGTGGTTGACCTGCTGCTGTTACTTGCTTTTCATGACTTGTTTTAGGACAGTATATCAATAAGAAACACATGCACTTTTGCTATTTTAAGCATTTTATGTTAAAAGTGAACCATGCATTGTAAAATATTTTAATGTGTGTGATTTTGGTTTATCTGTCTTTCTTCTTTGAGGGCCTACGCATGATGCACTTTAAGACCACTTTTTTTGAGATGTCCTCATTAAGAGATGTCGTAAAATCTTATCATTATGTTTCTAATGTTAACCTTGACACTTACAGCTAAAGTCTGTTTACTGTGAAAATACTGACTTTGTCATATCACTCAATGACAACCTCACTGTTCTTGGCTCTTCTGACCTTCATAAGTATGTTATGTGCCACTGCTTATTGACAAAGGGACTAGACACCAGATGATCTCTTTGCAAGAAAATAAGAAAACAGTGAAAAACATAAAATTGATATCGTTGTGTCCGACGCATTGAATTTTACTTACTGATGTATCACATCGCTACGACACATGCATCTTTCGTGTTTCTTTTTTCCAATTCGAAAACCAGTGGTCTGTCTACCACGTAAATCCCAGTAAATTTGAAAATAGGATGGTAATATTTATCTGTACTAATCACGTGACTTTCACATGCTAAATATCCTCACTATGTATAAACCTTGAAATGATCATAATATGCGCTTTTTTTAAACTGGTAAACTCAGCTAAGACAGCAGTAAAATATTCTTTTAATCATGTAAAATGATCATTTATCGGCCTCCGAGCAGCTCATTTTGACAATTCTATATTAAAGTTAAATTCTAATGCCAGGTGACTGAATGTAAATTCAGTATCTTTTTAAATGGACTATCGCATAGTCAGAGTGATGTCAGATGATCGATTTAAATTGAAAATATTGATTGGTTTGGCCTGAAATCGGCAACAATTGATGTTATTTGGTCATAATCGATTATTGATTTAACCGTGTAGTAGTTTTCTTCTTTCCTCTTGATATTTGCGTAATTTTCAGTTCTTAGTTCATTTATGTATAATTCGAATATTTCAGTTGTTATTGTAAACAAAACAGCTGAAAGCAACAAAAACACTAAATAACTTAAAACATTAACACATAACATAAGCATTAAGTTAAGGAATACGAGTTATTGTACAAGAATAAAACAATTATTAAGGTATTGTCGAAAACCGATTGTTCTATTGATAAGTGGTTACTTAAGTGAAACCAATTATCGATAGTCAAACTGGAACCGATTCCCAACACTAATAAGTAATGAATACTTATATATAAAATAAATGGACGAAAAAACATAATAGAACAAGCTATTTCATTTTTGTTTTTTGTTCTGTATTTCAACTTGATCTGGATAATGCTTAAATAGCATTGACATGTACTTTGTTGAAAATAATTACTTTCCCATTTTCTAATGAGTTAAAATATAAATCTAGTTTGGCATTTAACATAGTTGTATAATAATTAAGATTGGTTGATTCATTTTATCACTAATATTATCAGAATTCAATTATAAATATCTGCCGTGCATTAATTTCTAATCTCCAGATCAGCTTATATGCATTTATTTTAATAATATTGCACATCAGACCATATAACTGGAGGTCTGTTTTTGCATAAAACATTTTCCAGGTTAATCATATTTGTCATTGTATTTTTGCAAATTCTTGTTGTATATAACTTTTCAGGAAAGCTCCGAGTTTGTGAGAAAGTTCCATTAGCTTCTATTATAGCGGAAAAGGAATCTTGTTGATGAGTTTTGCAGACCTGCGCCATCATTAAAAGAACAGCAAAGTAAGAAAACTGACACTAAATAACTGTGTTTTGCATCTAACATGTAAGTGAAAACCTAATCGCTACCTTACATCAGTAGCACTTTTCCAAAGCTGTTGAAAGTAGACATGGCATGTGTATGTTTTTTAGCTTGTGTAAGCTTTGGTTTTGTCAAACAGCTTTAGTTTAAGTTTTGTTGTAACCGGGTGAATTTTAAGGGTGTTATGCATCAGTCAATTGTAACCACGCCCCCCCCCCCCCCACACCACCACCACATTCACCCAGCACTGCGGGACCACCTGGAAGGTAAAAACACAGCCCATGTTCATGGCTTACCCCAGTATACCCCCAGACCGGGGGGCTGTGGTTACAATTGACTGGTGCATTAGTTGTATGTAATACCTTGTATGTAATAGGTATTTGGCCATAGACGACTAGAGAACAGTCATATGAACAATGACAATTCATATTTAGTTCTTTTAAATATTGGCAAGTGTTGGCCCTTGGTCGACTGGTAAAATGGAGATCCATTTGACTAGTGTTGCAGGCGTCGACTGAATGGACTGGTAAAATATATAGGCATTGGACAAGCGTTCCAGGCATGAACTTGATGGACTGGTAAAATTGACTGTGTTCAACAAGCTTTCCAGACGTCCTCTTGATGGACTGGTAAAATGGACAGGCATGTTCCAAATGTGGACAAGTGTAGGCATTCCAGGTGTCCTCTTGATGGACTGGTTCAATTTACAGGTGATGGACAAGTGTTCCAGGTGTTCCTTGATGGGCTGATAACATGAGCTGATTAAACGTACAGGTATTGAACAGGCATTCCAGGCCTCTTCTTGATGGACTGGTAAAAAGGCATTGGACAAGCATTCCAGGTGTCCCCTTGATAGACTGGTAAAATGGAAAGGTGTTGGACAAGGGTTTCAGGTGTCCACATGATGGAGATGTAAAATGGTGCAACGTAGACAGGTGTTCCAGACATCTACTAGTGGAACTCTTGTTTTGAGATTACTTTCCCCGGTGTTTTCAAAAGATTTTACAGCCCGAATGCTACCACTGATAAGCAGTTTGGTTAATGTCAAAGGAAGAGGAACATTTTTTGTTGCTGTTTCATAGCAAACTGTTACAGTATAGATAATTCTCATTGTCCCCAGAATTATTGCTTGTTCAATGTCTGTTAAGAGGACTCCTGGAATGCCTGTCCAATGCCTTTATACCATGTCAATCAAGAGGAGGCATTGTACAGATTTGTAAAATCATTCTGAAACCATGAATCAATCATGCCATGGCATCCATGTGTTTACAGAATGTATGAAAGAATATTGCCTACCTTAAAGGCAAATATCATTGTTGTTATTCTTCTAAGGACAGCAGTATTTCACCCACCACTGATACAGACCTTCATTTTGATTTATCAAGATTTCTTTTTATGCCCCCACAGGCAGGCATGTAGTAATCAGACTGTCTGATCCTCCATCCCTATGGTCCCCTAAGGCCTGGAGACGAGTTGACATCCACTCCATCTTGCAATCACTTATCATTTCTATGATCATAATTTGCTGTTTAAAAAAAAATCAGGTTAATAATTCCGAACTTCATTGGAAGGTTGGGTAGGTCGTCATGAAAATATGTCACATACTCAATACATACAACTGCCCATACAGGTCCAAATACTAATAGTTAGGGCTTTTGGGGGCATTTATCATGTTAATGTGACAGCTCTTGTTTATAAATTAATGGACTCAGCTTATTGCCTATGACTTGCAAACAAGTTAATCTACAACTATATTTTTATCAGGGCCTCACCAGTATTCCACAATTATAAACATTAAACTTGTTCATATCTTTCACTGAAAACTATGTATACACTACATTTCACAAGATATAGAATGAACATCAATCTTAGTGGTATTTGCATATAAATACTATTAAAAGTGGCAGGTATTTGGAATTGACAAAAACTTGCCTTTGGCAAAAAATTGTATTAATCTGTCTCTTGCACATCCTTTTCTTAAAGGGGCATTGTCAGCTTTTTATTTGTAATCAAAAATAAAACTTGTTTTTAAACATATCAAGATGATGAATTAAGTTATGAAATTAATTTAAAAAAAATGATTATAACAGAAATTAAGACAGTAAGATTATTGTTTTGTGTATGCATTAGCAATATGTCTGCAGTTGAACACCATATCCATTAGACCACAGAAGAGGCAGATGTCTGCAGTTGGGCACCTTATCCATTAGACCACAGTAGAGGCAGATGTCTGCAGTTGGGCACCTTTTCCATTAGCCCATAGTGGAGGCAGATGACTGCAGTTGGGCACCTTATCCATTAGACCACAGTGGAGGCAGATGTCTGCAGTTGGGCACCTTATTCATTAGACCACAGTAGAGGCAGATGTCTGCAGTTGGACACCTTTTCCATTAGCCCATAGTGGAGGCAGATGACTGCAGTTGGGCACCTTATCCATCAGACCACAGTAGAGGCAGATGTCTGCAGTTGGACACCTTTTCCATTAGCCCATAGTGGAGGCAGATGACTGCAGTTGGGCACCTTATCCATCAGACCACAGTAGAGGCAGATGTCTGCAGTTGGACACCTTTTCCATTAGCCCATAGTGGAGGCAGATGACTGCAGTTGGACACCTTATCCATCAGACCACAGTAGAGGCAGATGTCTGCAGTTGGACACCTTTTCCATTAGCCCATAGTGGAGGCAGATGACTGCAGTTGGGCACCTTATCCATCAGACCACAGTAGAGGCAGATGTCTGCAGTTGGACACCTTTTCCATTAGACCACAGTGGAGGCAGATGTCTGCAGTTGGGCACCTTATCCATTAGACCACAGTAGAGGCAGATGTCTGCAGTTGGACACCTTTTCCATTAGCCCATAGTGGAGGCAGATGTCTGCAGTTGGGCACTTTATCCATTAGACCACTGTGGAGGCAGATGTCTGCAGTTGGGCACCTTATCCATTAGACCACAGTAGAGTCAGATGTCTGCAGTTGGGCACTTAATCCATTAGCCCATAGTGGAGGCAGATGTCTGCAGTTGGGCACTTTATCCATTAGACCACAGTGGAGGCAGATGTCTGCAGTTGGGCACCTTATCCATTAGACCACAGTAGAGTCAGATGTCTGCAGTTGGGCACTTAATCCATTAGACCACAGTGGAGGCAGATGTCTGCAGTTGGGCACCTTATCCATTAGACCACAGTAGAGTCAGTTTCTGCAGTTCACTGGGCACCTTATCCATTAGACCACAGTGGAGGCAGATGTCTGCAGTTGGGCACCTTATCCATTAGACCACAGTGGAGGCAGATGTCTGCAGTTGGGCACCTTATCCATTAGACCACAGTAGAGTCAGTTTCTGCAGTTGGGCACCTTATCCATTAGACAACAGTAGAGGCAGATGTCTGCAGTTGGGCACCTTATCCATTAGACCATAGTTGAGTCAGATGTCTGCAGTTGGGCACCTTATCCATTAGACCACAGTGGAGGCAGATGTCTGCAGTTGGGCACCTTATCCATTAGACAACAGTAGAGGCAGATGTCTGCAGTTGAGAACCTTATCCATTAGACCACAGTGGAGGCAGATGTCTGCAGTTGGGCACCTTATCCATTAGCCCATAGTGGAGGCAGATGACTGCAGTTAGGCACCTTATCCATTAAACAACAGTTGAGTCAGATGTCTGCAGTTGGGCACCTTATCCATTAGACAACAGTAGAGGCAGATGTCTGCAGTTGGGCACCTTATCCATTAGACCACAGTGGAGGCAGATGTCTGCAGTTGGGCACCTTATCCATTAGCCCATAGTGGAGGCAGATGACTGCAGTTAGGCACCTTATCCATTAAACAACAGTTGAGTCAGATGACTGCAGTTGGGCACCTTATCCATTAGACCACAGTGGAGGCAGATGTCTGCAGTTGGGCACCTTATCCATTAGCCCATAGTGGAGGCAGATGACTGCAGTTGGGCACCTTATCCATTAAACAACAGTAGAGGCAGATGTCTGCAGTTGGGCACCTTATCCATTAGACCACAGTGGAGGCAGATGTCTGCCGTTGGGCACCTTATCCATTAGACCATAGTTGAGTCAGATGTCTGCAGTTAGGCACCTTATCCATTAAACAACAGTTGAGTCAGATGTCTGCAGTTGGGCACCTTATCCATTAGACCACAGTACACAGTAGAGGCAGTTGTCTGCAGTTGGGCACCTTATCCATTTGACCACAGTAGAGTCAGTTTCTGCAGTTCACTGGGCACCTTATTTATTAGACCACAGTAGAGTCAGATGTCTGCAGTTGGGCACCTTATTCATTAGACACAGTTGAGTCAGATGTCTGCAGTTGGGCACCTTATACATTAGACCACAGTAGAGTCAGATGTCTGCAGTTGGGAACCTTATTCATTAGACCACAGTTGAGTCAGATGTCTGCAGTTGGGCACCTTATCCATTAGAACACAGTTGAGTCAGATGTCTGCAGTTGGGCACCTTATTTATTAGACCACAGTAGAGTCAGAGTCTGCAGTTGGGCACCTTATTCATTAGACAACAGTAGAGGCAGATGTCTGCAGTTGGGCACCTTATTCATTAGACCAAAGTTGAGTCAGATGTCTGCAGTTGGGCACCTTATCCATTAGACCACAGTTGAGTCAGATGTCTGCAGTTGGGCACCTTATTCATTAGACCACAGTTGAGTCAGATGTCTGCAGTTGGGCACCTTATCCATTAGACCACAGTTGAGTCAGATGTCTGCAGTTGAGAACCTTATTCATTAGACCACTGTTGAGTCAGATGTCTGCAGTTGGGCACCTTATCCATTAGACCACAGTTGAATCAGATGTCTGCAGTTGGGCACCTTATCCATTAGACCACAGTAGAGTCAGATGTCTGCAGTTGGGAACCTTAATCATTAGACCACTGTTGAGTCAGATGTCTGCAGTTGGGAACCTTATCCATTAGACCACAGTTGAGTCAGATGTCTGCAGTTGGGCACCTTATCCATTAGACCACAGTTGAGTCAGATGTCTGCAGTTGGGAACCTTATTCATTAGACCACTGTTGAGTCAGATGTCTGTAGTTGGGCACCTTATCCATTAGACCACAGTTGAGTCAGATGTCTGCAGTTGGGCACCTTATCCGTTAGACCACTGTTGAGTCAGATGTCTGCAGTTGGGCACCTTATCCATTAGACCACTGTTGAGTCAGATGTCTGCAGTTGGGCACCTTATCCATTAGACCACTGTTGAGTCAGATGTCTGCAGTTGGGCACCTTATCCATTAGACCACAGTTGAGTCTGATGTCTGCAGTTGGGCACCTTATCCATTAGACCACAGTAGAGGCAGATGTCTGCAGTTGGGCACCTTATCCATTAGACCACAGTTGAGTCAGATGTCTGCAGTTGGGCACCTTATCCATTTGACCAAAGTTGAGTCAGATGTCTGCAGTTGGGCACATTATCCATTAGACCACAGTAGAGGCAGATGTCTGCAGTTGGGCACCTTTTCCATTCAACCACAGCAGGGGCAGATGTCTGCAGTTTGGCACCTTATCTGTTCGACCACAGCAGGGGCAGGTGTCAGCAGTTGGGCACCTTATCCGTTCGACCACAGTAGAGGCAGATGCCAGCCGTTGGGCACCTTATCTGTTCGACCACAGCAGGGGCAGATGTCAGCAGTTGGGCACCTTATCCGTTCGACCACAGTAGAGGCAGATGCCAGCAGTTGGGCACCTTATCCGTTCGACCACAGTAGAGGCAGATGCCAGCAGTTTGGCACCTTATCCGTTCAACCACAGTAGAAGCAGATGCCAGCAGTTGGGCACCTTATCCGTTCGACCACAGTAGAAGCAGATGCCAGCAGTTGGGCACCTTATCCGTTCGACCACAGTAGAAGCAGATGCCAGCAGTTGGGCACCTTATCCGTTCGACCACAGTAGAAGCAGATGCCAGCAGTTGGGCACCTTATCCGTTCGACCACAGTAGAAGAAGATGCCAGCAGTTGGGCACCTTATCCGTTCGACCACAGTAGAAGCAGATGCCAGCGGTTGGGCCCCTTATTCATTAGACCTTAGTAGAATCATTATGGTCTTGATGAGTTTTACAAATAAAAAATCAACATTGAAATGAAAGTTTTTATTGCACACCTTAATATTAACAAATGAACTTGTGAAAGCTGACAATGCCCCTTTAAATGTATGTTACATTAATGTATTTTGTTGACCATGGTGTTTATTTTCCTCATTATCAATGCAAACAGTGATGTATTAACATGTTATACAATCATTATCAAACATCCTGTTACAGCAAAATGTCAAAATTAAGGACAGTAATTATTGCACATTCCTTGCGTTATATCATAAGAGAAAAAACATGGAATTAAATCTATTTTTGTACCATCCTTTCAACAAATCAAGGCTCATTTTACAGTTATTTCAGATGGTTATCATGATTTTATCATATTATGAATGTACAATTAGTTTCCAATATCAAGCATGTCTGTGTCAGGTATTAAAGGGACTCATATACATTTTGTAGGGCCATACATCAAAAAACCTAATTTGTGTGAAAATGTGAACATAATGCTTGTTTCAACAATAAAACTTTATCAAAAGTTAATGTAAGAATTTAGATTAATGTTAATAAGTTATGAAAATGTGATAGGAAATGCTCTACTTTGCTGACAATTAGTAATGCTTGGGGGTTCAGGATTGAAAACCCCAAAATCACCTTATTGTGTCAAAAGTTTGGCATGCAGGTAACCTCCGAGTCCCCTTGTTTGGTCTACTAAATTGAGAAACCTTAAAGTCCAGTATTGGGTAATGTCAAGTGTAGTATATGGGTAACCCTCAAGTCTCCTGGTTTGGTTATAAAACAGAAAATGTGGGGAAATTGTCAAGTGTCCGAGTAAGTTAAACACTAAATATTTTACAATGATTGTGAAGAAAGTTATGATAACTTATACTAAGTCACTCTCTTTGGCACGATGTTGCGCAAGAGTGTGGTGTTGTGTTGTTGGGGAAACCAAAGTACCCGGAGAAATCCACTTGTCCAGCTTGGTGACCACTTACCAAACTCATAAATGCCTGCAGGCCACAAATGGAACCCGGGTTGCCTTGGTAAGAAGCGAGTGCACTAACCACTGTGCTAACCGTTCAACTGAGTTGATAATCAAGCAGGGAATGCTGGGTAACTTCCCAATCAAATGGTTTGGTTAACAAGCCTAGCATGTGGGTTAACCCACAAGCCCATTGTTTGTTCAGCAAACCTCCAAGTCTTCTTGTGGAGGTTCCAGGCCTCCATGCCTCATTTGTTTTTTTTTTAGAGATTTTATATCAGGCAATTATGACAAAGTGAAAACCACAGTATGTAAAAGAAACTGAATGTAAGGAAACAACCACGCAAGGGTAAAATGACTGTTTAAAAAAAGGTTTGATAAATGCCAAAAGCAAACCTTAACAACAAATGATCAGTTAATTTTAAGTAATGATCAAAGGCAAAGAAATATTACTATTTTGGAAAAGGAAGAAATTAATAATATTCATTCCATTTTCTTAGTGTCTGAACTTTATCATAGCTGATAGTGTTAAGCAGAAGTTTTTAAAAGACTTTGGAGGAGGTAAATTTAATTGACAGTATTACAGTATGACATGACAGTGTATCATTAGAATATGATCAATCATGACATAAAATAATTCTGTATAATGAAAAAGTTAGAGGTTTTCATACCAAAATATATGTGAATACATTTTTTCGTACTTGAGTCTGAAAATACTTTTAAATTTCGCCAACTTAAACCTGCTAAAAAATCCCCCTGAATACTACCAAAATCCCCCTAAATTTCAGCCTTTCTGAATAAATCCCCCTGAATGGTCTCCAGAATATATGGCATGTATGCATTTGGACAACAAATAAGCGTGCATGTTAGTAAGCATGGTCAGTACACAACATTGTATAATACAAAAATATAGTATTTTTTCCTCATATATTAATTATATTTCTGGTAAAGCATGAAGCAAACAATGACAAGTTATTAGGTACTGTGGTAGTATATAACTCTGGAACAATTAAGCGTTTTTCATCTTCTACCAAGTTGAATGAGACAGTCAGACTTTGGTATCTGTGAATCAGAATAAAAACTGCACATTTTCAAGAGTAACTCAGGATGAGATGACAAGTTTTTTGCACTGGAGGAATGCTTGAAATGGCAGACACAATTAATACTGTTATTAACAGTATAAAGAAGGGATTTTTGTATGAAGAAAGGAGTTGTCTGCCTTGCCTGGATTAAAGCCAGGTAAAGAATTGCATGTGAAATCTGGTTATGTAGAATAATACAGGAGACAAATCACATTTATGATGCACAGGGCTATTAAATGGGCTGAAATGAGGCTGTTTCCCAATTGCCAAAAATTCCCATAATTGAACATTCTTTGTTTTGAATATGATAAAAAAGGAGATAATTACAAAATTGGTTAAATTTAAGAACACTTCAAGAAAATAGGTTATGAAAAATAGCGAAATTGTACTAAGTTAGCAGTTGTTATAGCGATTACATGATGAATAAAAAAAAAAATTATGTAATAATTTGATTAAACTTTTTTCCTGTGAACTAGTGATGTTCCGATGATCGATATAAGCGAAAACTGATTGGTTGGGCCAGAAATTGATGACAATCAACTATATTTGGTAATAATCGATCATCCATTCAACTCAAAGTTGATTAACTTCTTTCCTCTTGTTATTTTGTTTGATTCACATTCAGAAGTGTTCAGTTCTTATTGTTAATAATTTGGCTGATTCTGAAGCCATCAAGAAGATGAAATATTTCCGTACATATAAATAAAACAAAACACAACCACATATCTAAATAACTTCAAACATACACATAACATAGCATAGGTAGCAATTATGATTTAGTGTAAAAGATTAAAACTACAATAAAGGTATTGTCAGAAACCGATTGTACTATCGATAATTGGATACTAGAGTGGAATGCATTATCAAGAGTCAAACTGGAACCGATTCCCAAAACTGTAACTGTGAGCTATTGATCTTACCAATACCAAGGATTGGAGTTATGGGTATGATCGTCGATCTTTCAGCCATGCGTTTTGCAACCTGTCTTTGATTGGTCGACAACATATCGGCAACTGTTCACTGCAGATAAGGCAATGGGCTCTTGAAACTGGTGGAGTCTGATAGGTGACTTAGGTGAGTTGCCTCTAAACGAGCACTATAACACGTCGGAAACCTCTAGATCTTCAATTGTCATTTGTTTAGGTCGCACTGCATGCAGTGTACATGTTGGTCACCATAACAGTTATAGAGGCTTTAGGAAATGTCTAAGTTCCAAGATCTGTGAACATGACCTGAATATTATTTTGGTGTTAATATTTTAGAAACTTTTAATTGTTTTCTTGCGACAAAATTTTGGTTTGCATGATTTGGTTCAATAATTTTCTTTTCTATGAGAAGTATATTTAAGTGTATCTGAGGAACCTTTAATGAAATAAATAATGAAGTATAACTTACACCCTAAAATAGTTAGCTGTAACCCAAGGCATAAAATGTGACATGCTTACATTCCTAATGTGGTAAAAAAATATGTCCCTCGATGGGGTACTTAGTTTGCTATTAAAAAAATCCAGTGTCATCATTGTAATTAAAATCTTGAAGCATGGAGTAAAGTTATGACTAAGTGCTTTTTAAATACAAAGTATAATCCCTCATCTGTAACTTTTTCATTTGACTCATCTACGTTTTTATAAATAATGAGGTAGTAGTTATGGACAAAATGGTACATGTATAAGTGTTGAGTTTATTTATTGTTGTCTGGCATTTAGGTGTTTAAGTGTCATTTGTCAGGCATTTGGGTGTTTGTATTGCTGTCAGCAATTTGGGTGGTAGTGTTGTTGTCAAGCATTTTGGTGGCAGTGTTGTTGTCTGGCATTTGGGTGTTATAGTGTTGTTGTCAGGCATTTGGGTGTTATAGTGTTGATGTCTGGCATTTGGGTTGTAGTGTTGTTGTCAGGCATTTGGGTGTTAAGTGTTGTTGTTAGGCATTTGAGTGTTAGTGTTGTTGTTAGGCATTTGAGTGGTAGTGTTGTTGTCTGGCATTTGGGTGGAAGTGTTCTTGTCAGGCATTTGAGCGGTAGTGTTGTTGTCAGGCATTTTGGTGGCAGTGTTGTTGTCTGGCATTTGGGTGTTATAGTGTTGTTGTCAGGCATTTGGGTGTTATAGTGTTGATGTCTGGCATTTGGGTTGTAGTGTTGTTGTCAGGCATTTGGGTGTTAAGTGTTGTTGTTAGGCATTTGAGTGTTAGTGTTGTTGTTAGGCATTTGAGTGGTAGTGTTGTTGTCTGGCATTTGGGTGGAAGTGTTCTTGTCAGGCATTTGAGCGGTAGTGTTGTTGTCAGGCATTTGGGTGGTAGTGTTATTGTCAGGCATTTGAGTGGTATTGTTTTTGTCTGGCATTTGGGTGGTAGTGTTGTTGTCAGGCATTTGGGTGGTAGTGTTGTTGTTAGGCATTTGGGTGGTAGTGTTGTTGTCAGGCATTTGGGTGGTAGTGTTGTTGTCAGGCATTTGGGTGGTAGTGTTGTTGTCTGGCATTTGGGTGTTATAGTGTTGTTGTCTGGCATATGGGGTGGTAGTGTTGTTGTCCGGCATTTGGGTGGTAGTGTTGTTGTCAGGCATTTGAGTGGTATTGTTGTTGTCTGGCATTTGGGTGGTAGTGTTGTCAGGCATTTGGGTGTTAGTGTTGTTGTCTGGCATTTGGGTGGTAGTGTTGTTGTCAGGCATTTGGGTGGTAGTGTTGTTGTCTGGCATTTGGGTGTTATAGTGTTGTTGTCTGGCATTTTGGGTGGTATTGTTGTTGTCTGGCATTTGGGTGGTAGTGTTGTCAGGCATTTGGATGTTAGTGTTGTTGTTAGGCATTTGGGTGGTAGTGTTGTTGTCAGGCATTTGGGTGGTAGTGTTGTTGTCTGGCATTTGGGTGTTATAGTGTTGTTGTCTGGCATTTTGGGTGGTAGTGTTGTTGTCAGGCATTTGGGTGGTAGTGTTGTTGTCAGGCATTTGGGTGGTAGTGTTGTTGTCAGGCATTTGGGTGGTAGTGTTTTTGTCTGGCATTTCGGTGTTACAGTGTTGTTGTCTGGCATTTGGGTGTTAGTGTTGTTAGGCATTTGAGTGGTAGTGTTGTTGTCAGGCATTTGAGTGGTAATGTTGTTGTCTGGAATTTGGGTGGTAGTGTTGTTGTCAGGCATTTGGGTGTTAGTGTTGTTGTTAGGCATTTGGATGGTAGTGTTGTTGTCTGGCATTTGGGTGTTAGTGTTGTTGTTAGGCATTTGGGTGTTAGTGTTGTTGTTAGGCATTTGGGTGTAAGTGATGTTTTCTGGCATTTGGGTGGTAGTGTTGTTGTCAGGCATTTGGATGTTAGTGTTGTTGTTAGGCATTTGGGTGGTAGTGTTGTTGTCAGGCATTTGGGTGTTAGTGATGTTGTCTGGCATTTGGGTATTAGTGTTGTTGTCAGGCATTTGAGTGTACATGCTATTGTCTGGCATTTGGGTATAACCAAGTGTTGCTGTCTGGCATTTGGGTATGATATGGTCTTGTGGTGTAATGTGTCGGTCATTCAAGAGACTGTCACAGTGGGCAGGGGCAGGTTGTCGAGTAATACCCGTCCAAATTAGGACACAAGCAGCCAACTGTATTAGTTTTCCACAGGTTATATTTTGTACATCTAAATGATATGATTTGTGAGTTGCAATTTATGGATAATTATGGATGATAAGTTTTATTATAATAACTGGCTGCACAGTACTGTTTTCTATCCAGGCAACAGACTTAGTGAGTGAGTGCGAGGGTGATTCATGTCAAATCTAAGTGTCCGCTTTAATTTCAAACTCAATCAGTATATTTTAACTTTGTAAATGTAATTAAATGACATGTTAACTAAAACAGATATATATATATATATATAAAACTAGCTATATATAGTCAAGGTATGGCTTTAAGGGTTACAGATAAGATACTGTAATGTGCAGCGTAATTTATATCTTATTATAGGACCTAAAGGCAGAGACATTGAACATACCAAAACTAAGTTGCACCTATTATGTATATTAGCCACCTAGTTTGAAACTAAAGCATTTTTGATTTTCCAAGAAATGCATATTTTCACGTGAGCATTTGTATAAATAAATCTCATTTTAAGCAATACTTGAGGTTTTCGTAAAAGGATATGTCCTCAGTATTTTGTTTATTTGGTGTTGCTTTAGTCCACAAAAGTTCTTCATAAACAAATGAGCCATTTTTTGCACATACTTCAGGCCGAAAAGATAGCCAGCTCACTTGCTCAGCTTGCTACCTTTTACAGTTGCTAAACATGCTACCAAGGTTGAAGATATCGGCTCAGTTGCTTAAAGAGCTTGCTGCAATTTAAGATAACTGGCTCTGTTGCTGAGCTTGCTACTGTTTCAGAAAGCCAGCTCAGTTGCTAAGCTTGCTAACATTTAAGATAGCCAGCTCAGTTATAAAGCTTGCCACAATGTAAGATGACCAGCTCATTTGCTAAGCTTGCCTTGTTTAAGATAGCCAGCTCAGTCAGTAAGCTTACTACTGTTTAAAATAGCCAGCTCAGTTATAAAGCTTAACAAAATGTAAGATAACCAGCTGATTTGCTAAACTTGCCACTGTTTAAGATAGCCAGCTCAGTTGCTAAGCTTGCTACAATGTAAGATTATAAACCAGCTCAGTCGATAAGCATGCTATTGTTTAAGATAACCAGCTCAGTTGCTATTAGCCTGCAAACTCTTTCGATAGCCAGCTCAGTTGCTTTCTTTGCTACCATTTGAAAACCTAAGAATAGCAGTTCAGATGCTAAACATGCTTAATGTTTAAGATAACCAGCTCAGTTGCTATGAGCCTGCTAACTCTTTCGATAGCCAACTCAGTTGCTTTCCTTGCTACCATTTGAAAACCCAAGATTACCAGCTCAGATGCTAAGTATGCTAATGTTTAAGATAACCAGCTCAGTTGCTATTAGCCTGCTAACTCTTTCGATAGCCAACTCAGTTGCTTTCCTTGCTACCATTTGAAAACCTAAGAATAGCAGTTCAGATGCTAAACATGCTTATGTTTAAGATAACCAGCTATTAGCCTGCTAACTCTTTCGATAGCCAGCTCAGTTGCTTTCTTTGCTACCATTTGAAAACCTAAGAATAGCAGTTCAGATGCTAAACATGCTTAATGTTTAAGATAACCAGCTCAGTTGCTATTAGCCTGCTAACTCTTTTGATAGCCAACTTAGTTGCTTTCCTTGCTATCATTTGAAAACCTAAGACTACCAGCTCAGATGCTAAACATGCTAATGTTTAAGATAACCAGCTCAGTTGCTATTAGCCTGCTAACTCTTTCGATAACCAACTCAGTTGCTTTCCTTGCTACCATTTGAAAACCTAAGAATAGCAGTTCAGATGCTAAACATGCTAATGTTTAAGATAACCAGCTCAGTTGCTATTAGCCTGCTAACTCTTTCGATAGCCAACTCAGTTGCTTTCCTTGCTACCATTTGAAAAAAAAACAAGATTCCCAGCTCAGATGCTAAGTATGCTAATGTTTAAGATAACCAGTTCAGTTGCTATTAGCCTGCTAACTCTTTCGATAGCCAACTCAGTTGCTTTCCTTGCTACCATTTGAAAACCTAAGAATAGCAGTTCAGATGCTAAACATGCTTATGTTTAAGATAACCAGCTCAGTTGCTATTAGCCTGCTAACTCTTTCGATAGCCAGCTCAGTTGCTTTCTTTGCTACCATTTGAAAACCTAAGAATAGCAGTTCAGATGCTAAACATGCTTCATGTTTAAGATAACCAGCTCAGTTGCTATTAGCCTGCTAACTCTTTTGATAGCCAACTTAGTTGCTTTCCTTGCTATCATTTGAAAACCTAAGACTACCAGCTCAGATGCTAAACATGCTAATGTTTAAGATAACCAGCTCAGTTGCTATTAGCCTGCTAACTCTTTCGATAACCAACTCAGTTGTTTTCCTTGCTACCATTTGAAAACCTAAGAATAGCAGTTCAGATGCTAAACATGCTAATGTTTAAGATAACCAGCTCAGTTGCTATTAGCCTGCTAACTCTTTCGATAGCCAACTTAGTTGCTTTCCTTGCTACCATTTGAAAACCTAAGACTACCAGCTCAGATGCTAAACATGCTAATGTTTAAGATAACCAGCTCAGTTGCTATTAGCCTGCTAACTCTTTCGATAGCCAACTTAGTTGCTTTCCTTGCTACCATTTGATACACCTCATGTTAAAATGCAATATGCTCATATTCAAGTTTGTATTTGATGGCTTCTTGTTTTATTTCAGCACTCGGGAGTACATTGTCCTCTACCAACCATCCTCATTATGAAGGCCACCACCAGATGATACACACTTTGCAGGTATTATTTGTATAATATTGTCTATAATTTGACCAAGTCATTTACTATTAGCACAAAAATTACTGGTCCATCCGTTCCCTTGTGGCTGTTGTCTATTCAAATTGTAGCTGACATCATTGAAAATGGGTTAGAGTGGTCTAATATAATTGGTGTTCGCTTCTTCTCACCCAAGCGGTTGTGGGTTGGATGTCGGTCAGGTCGACCTTTCTCATGGCCTCTCAACATGGACACCAGTACTTGTTTCTACTCCAAGTCTTCTAGGAGTGATTCCATTAGATATTAGCTATCATTAGAAATCAGTATAAACTAATTGAATAATATCTGTGCTCTAAGGTCCATCATAGGTGTGGAAGGCCCTTTCATCTTGAGTAAAGACTTTTCTGTTTATATAATCTAACGATTGCTATGGGGCAGATTTCACCTGGGGTATTTGTTGGACGTGTTTATATGGCAGTTAAGAAATATTAATATTTTTGATAAGAAGTAGAAAATAGAAAATGTTTCATTCATAAGAAAACTTGTTGGCCGGCTACCCAACTATTGACGCAACTTTTGAGCGGTCATATTGCAAAAACTATTGATTGGTGATTTATATAGGACGTCATGTTATAATACAGAGTACTGATACTTGTAGGCATGTATAAACATTTATATGGAAATGTTTGATCCTAAGTAAATGTCCGTTGGCAGAGAAAATAATCTTGTCAAGGATATAAGGTCAAACTGGATCATCTAAATCATTTCAGAAGGAGCATCGAAATGTCTGATATTGAGTTCTTCTAAAATTAATTTATTTATGTATTGGATGTAGGAATCATATATTGGCTGATTTTTTTTCTGCTATCTTAGTAATTGAATGCGGAGTGCCTGGAACAAGTTTGAATAAGAAGTTTGGTAACCAAAGTCTTGAATGGATTTATCATGGCCCAGGTTACAATAAACATGTTCACATTCCTCTCAATGTCCAGGTCTGTTATAGGGGTTTTTATGAACTTTGTTGATAGCTGTTGCTTTATGAATCAACAAAAGTTATTATACTACTGTTTGCAAGGAAACTTGTCATTTTTAATGCACCAAAGAGACTGTCAATCTGTACTGCATGGTGACGTAAAGCAGTCAGTTTCAACCCTTGAATGTATCTCATTTGTAACTGTGCGTGTCTCAATGTCCAGTTCTGGTATAAGGGTATTCATCTACTTCAATGATATCTCTATTTTCTAGACAATTGTTGCTTTATGAATCCATAAAAGTTGTTATTCTATTGAGTGCAAATAAACTTCCTATTTTGCACCAAAGAGACTGTCAAACTGTGCTGGCGATGACAGCCAGTCATTCACAACCCTTGAAATAATTTCTTTCATGACTCAATTTTTCCGAGCTACAATTTAATTGGCCAGTTGAAATGAAACGAATGCAAACTGAACAGTTATGGATCCCTTGCCAAGCAATGAGCTTTCCTCTCTGCAAGTAAGTTTCATGTAATACATGAAGTATTACACATAATGGCTGACAATGGCCGTCCATGTTTCTCTAATGTGTGATGTTGAATAATAGACCATAGATGTTGCATTTGATATGAAATTCACTTGAAGGTTTTTGGCTGAACAATGGTCAACATCATTCAGTTCTTCAAAATCTTTTTATGTTAAGTAATTATAAAGTTAGGGTTGATTTTTTATTTTCTAAACAACTAAGTCAGCACTGGTCTGGCACACGCACAAGCTTCTAAATAGCCAACTTCATAAAACCGATTCGGGACTAAATAGAGAATTTGAGGTTGTTTTGGTCAGAGACTGACTGTCTTACATATGTAACATGATGAAATGTGAAACCTACTGGTGATCCCATTGGTGGAGACAAGACTACTGGTGATCCCATTTGTGGAGACAAGACTACTGGTGATCCCATTGGTAGAGACATGACTACTGGTGATCCCATTTGTGGAGACAAGACTACTGGTGATCCCATTGGTGGAGACATGATTGCTGGTGATTCCATTGGTGGAGACCTGGGTACTGGTGATCTCATTGGTGGAGACAAGACTACTGGTGATCCCATTGGTGGATACATGACTTCTGGTGCTCCCATTGGTGGAGACAAGACTGCTGGTGATCCCATTGGTGGAAACATGACTTCTGGTGCTCCCATTGGTGGAGACAAGACTACTGGTGATCACATTGGTGGAGACATGACCACTTGTGATCCCATTGGTGGAGACATGACTACTGGTGATCCCATTGATGGAGACATGACTACTGGTGATCCCATTGGTGGAGACAAGACTACTGGTGATCCCATTGGTGGAGACATGACTACTGGCAATCTCATTGGTGGAGACATGACTACTGGTGATCACTTTGGTGGAGACATGACTACTGGTGATCACATTGGTGGAGACATGACTACTGGTGATCCCATTGGTGAAGACATGAATACTGGCGATCCCATTGGTGAAGACATAACTACTGGCGATCACTTTGGTGGAGACATGACTACTGGTGATCACATTGGTAGAGACGTGACTACTGGTGATCACATTGGTGGAGACAAGACTACTGGTGATCCCATTGGTGGAGACAAGACTACTGGTGGTCCCATTGGTGATGACATGACTACTGGTGATCCCTATGGTGGAGACATGACTACTGGTGATCCCATTGGTGGAGACATGACTACTGGTGATGCCTTTGGTGGAGACAAGACTACTGGTGATCAATTTGGTGGATACAAGACTACTGGTGATCACTTTGGTGGAGACAAGACTACTGGTGATCACTTTGGTGGAGACATGACTACTGGTGATCCCATTGGTGGAGACATGACTACTGGTGATGCCTTTGGTGGAGACAAGACTACTGGTGATCCCATTGGTGGAGACAAGACTACTGGTGATCCCATTGGTGGAGACAAGACTACTGGTGATTCCATTGGTGGAGACATGACTACTGGTGATCCCCTTGGTGGAGACAAGACTACAGGTGATCTCATTGGTCACAGTCAGCATGACCTTAGATAAAAAAAAACTTGTTCGAATATGCTTGGTCTGACGGTCCTCAAACTTTGGTCATGACTAGCAGTTGACTTCTATTGAGTTTAAGGTGAGTAGGTCAAAGGTCGCAGTCATGGTGACCTTGAACAGAAAAGCTTCTCTAAATGATACAGTATGCTTGGTCCTACTATCTTCAAACTTGTAGGGATTTCGATCATAATCTTAAATTACCCCACAGACGTAGACGTTTTATGCGATGACTAATTGGTTGCCATGGGGGGGGCAACTCTTGTGCTTTCAAGCTTTCTGTCCGACAAGGCCCTATCAGGGGCAATAAAATGTCATGTGACTGTGACAGCTCTTGTTTACTGGAACCTTCTGTTCTGAGTCTCCGGTAAGATCAAACTCAGTAAAAGTAAAATTTATAATTGGTTTTCTAAGTGATTAAGCCAGAAGGCTTGGAACAGCCCAGCTCTGACTAATTGTTTAGAAGACATGCTTTTTAGTGTTCAGCGTGAAATTCCTATCAAATGCCTCTATACTAGCCAGTTTGCAAGCGCAAGCTTCTCAATAACTTGCTTTATAAAAACAATTAATGAATAAATGGAAAATAGGCAGTTGTTTGATTACTAAATGGCATTTTGGCGATTGTAGTCTGCTTAAAAGAGTTTTTGTTGTCTGAGCTCTTCCAAATGATTAAAAGGGAATTTATCCCAAGATCCCATTGGTGGAGGCATGAGACAAGCTCTTTAATGAAGCCATTTAATCATGCAATTTAAATTGGAAATTGTTCTACGCATTAAAACACACAATGTTTTTCTTGGATGAAAGCCATACTATGTAAAACATTTTGCTCCTATAGTGTTTTTCTGTTATCTGCAAAATGGGTTAATTGTTTGAGTCTGTTTATGTCTGTCTGTGATGTGGAAAACCTTGGCTTTTATACAAACTGCTGGTATATATCAGCCACTTGAGGTTTTAAATTCTTGTGTTTCTATAGACTAGCAGGTAACACTTATGGATGAAAGTGTCAAAAGATAAAAGGCTAAATTGGCGATGAAAATATATTTTATACACTCCTGCTAATAAATTTAGTGTAAATTGGCCCAGTTAGTAATTCAACATAACGAAATTAATGTACTATCACTGAATGTTAATACACCATAAAATATTTGCGAGCTGAATTTAGTTTTTGCTGCTGTATTTTTGGTATAGATAAATGTTGTGACGGTTTAATTCCTGGTGAGGCATATTAAATGCTTTTGAACTCGTTACTGTAGTGTCGTTCAATAGTGAAAAAAAAGGTTTGTTTATCAATTTGTGGAATATTTATACAGCATGAGGTGTCATTAAACTCCCATCAAGTGGGATGACATGGTCGAAGAATAAGGGTGTCACAATCCTTGTATATTTGCATATAAATGTTTTTGTAAACTGCTGGCGAAAGAACTTGATAGTCAAATGTACAAGATTTTGACAAAAAGATTCAGCTGGTTTTCTATAACAGTGTGGAATGTGGTGCTCAGTTTACATTATATAAATCTTGCACATTTTACAATGATTTATGGCAGTGGTTTTACAGTCAGAAATATGTTATGAATCTGTTCCTATGTATACTTCAAAGATCTTAGAACAGGGGTATTTTTTCCACACAAAGATAACTAGAGATATTATTGGAGAGGAAATTTTTGAAAATTCTAAGAGTTTGGTATAATGTTATCAAGCTGTGAAAACATAAAACAGGCTATATTTACTGTGTAATATTTTGTTTGGTATGTATTTATTTTGGAGTGTTCGTTTTCTTCTCTCTGAAAATAAGGCCTGATGTGAATAAAACCGAAAATTGCTTGGCAAGATCTTCGACTAGAGCTGGCATAGAATAGATGATAATATTTGCAAAAAGTGACTTGGAATTTCCCGAAATTCTTATTTTCTAAGGAGGATCTGTGTTTGAAGAATATTTCATATTAATTCACAAGCATACCAACGAAGGATTTGGGTGATTGTTGCTTCTGTTAATTGTTTGTCCATGTGAATTTATCATATTTTGAAAGAAGAGAGAAAAAAACACCCCATGAATACAAAACATCTGGATTATAATATGTATATTGTCTGGATTGTCTGTGCTCAGAAAAAAATGTTGCTGAAATCAACACATTAAAGACAGTTTGTCGCAGTGTGCTACACATTTCTAACATGCTGCCCAGATATATTTTCGGGAAAGTAAAAAATGCTGCAGTTTTGTGAGAATCAGGATAAGAAATGAATGTGTTCTGGCGAAGATCAATTTATTGACAAGGCCAGGAATTTATTATCATTCTTATATCATTTTGTGAACCTCAGATTTGAAGATACAAGGATAAAGACTCTTATTCACATAATCAGTGGAATTGAAAAAAAAAAAATTCCAACAGACAAAGTTTGTGTAATGATTTTTTTGAATTTTGAAACGTCGATTGTGGTATATTGGCTAACATGCATGTTTGGAATTTGGCTACAAGTTTCTGAGATATCGACTAGATACATTGTGAATAAAATTCATGGAAACATTACAAAAAATGAGTGTGCAAAATTGCTGTTGTTTGTGAGTGTTTATAAAGAATGAGGAAGTTAGATGTTGAACAACATAGTTACAATTAGACTGGTTTAATATTGAGTCCAAAATTATCTTTTAATCAAGTCATAGTGAATTACATGTGATGTAACTCATGCACAGCTGACAATACCATATAAGATATATTATCTAATATTAATCAAGGTTACTGTAAAATATTTTCAGTTACTTTAATATAGTAGAAAATTTTATCAACTTAAAAGAAGATATTTCCTTCCTCATACATGATTGAAAACAAATGGGAATTTATGTGACAAATTTCTCTGAATCCATTCATTTTATCTAATGATTTTAGATTATATTTGCTTAAGATATATAGAGTAAGTTGGACATGATTGTGACATGGCAAATTAATTCTACTTAATTAAAGTCCATCTGACAATATTCTACAGTGCATTTTTCCTGAGCTGGACCTACATATGATTATTATAAAACATATAGTTGGATAAAGTACAGCAACAACACTTAAAGATATTATGAGCCTAATCTTAAAAGAATTATTCCAGACTAGAGCTACATTAAATATTATAATATGAAGTGAAAAGTTGTATAAAGTGCCTGCAAAATTTAAAAAGGCAATAAATAAGTTATTGTTTTTGTGTGCATACAAGTGAGGATATTGTGTAGGCTCGAGTTAGGATACTGTGTCAGCCCCTAGTAAGGATATTGTGTCAGCCCCCAGTGGGAATATTGTGTCAGCTCCAATTGAGGATATTGTGTTAGCCCCCACTGAGGATATTGTGTCATCTCCCAGTTAGGATACTGTGTCAGCCCCTAGTAAGGATATTGTGTCAGCCCCCAGCCCCCAGTTGGAATATTGTGTCAGCCTCTAGTGGGAATATTGTGTCAGCTCCCAGTCAAAATATTGTGTCAGCTCCCAGTGAGAATATTGTGTCAGTCCCCAGTTGGAATATTGTGTCAGCCCCTAGTGGGAATATTGTGTCTGCCCCCAGTGGAAAATATTTGTGTCAGCTCCCAGGGAGGATATATTGTCAGCCCCTGAGTGAGGATTTATGTATACTTGTGTTCAGTCAGGCATGGATAAGCTGCAGATTCCTCAGCCTGGGCCAAGCACAGCTGGTGAGTAATGGACATTGTTATAAGATTATTTATGTATCTGGTATAACTTGTAGGTAATGTCTTCTTTACAAAGACACTGGTTTAACCTTGTTTACTTGGCAAGTGATATGTTTTGTTGTTCTTTGTCAAAGCTTAAGTGCTTACTTTCTGTGCTTAAATGTGTGGGAACTCACACATCCTAGTTCTCATATTTTCAGGCCAGTGATAAATCACTTGAATAATACATACATATTGTATGGCTCATATTTGTATAACCATATTCCTTAATTAGAGCATGCATCCTTGTTTTCTTACATTAGTCTAAGTGCGTTCAACAATTTATAGGTAATTTACCATTTTAGTGCTCCTGACTAAAAGTGTCCGCACTTGTGACTGTCCTAAATGTGCTCATAACCTGATGTGCACACATAGTGTACTTAAATTCTTCGTCTGACTTGCTTAGTAAAAACATGTAATGCCAGTCTTTGTTTTCCTGACCTGCCAAGTGAACACATGTGACTGTTTTTATTCTCCTGACCTGCCAAGTGAACACATGTGACTGTTTTTATTCTGCTGTCCAGCCAAGTGAACACATGTGACTGTTTTTATTCTCCTGACCTGCCAAGTGAACACATGTGACTGTTTTTATTCTCCTGACCTGCCAAGTGAACACATGTGACTGTTTTTAATCTCCTGACCTGCCAAGTGAACACATGTGACTGTTTTTATTCTCCTGACCTGTCAAGTAAACATATGTGACTGTTTTTATTCTCCTGACCTGCCAAGTGAACACATGTGACTGTTTTTATTCTCCTGACCTGCCAAGTGAACAGATGTGACTGTTTTTATTCTCCTGACCTACCAAGTGAACTAATGCGACTGTTTTTATTCTCCTGACATTCCAAGTGAGCGCATGTGACTGTTTTTATTCCCCTGAATTGCCAAGTGAACACATGTGACTGTTTTTATTCTCCTGAATTGCCAAGTGAACACATGTGACTGTTTTTATACTTCTGACCTGCCAAGTGAACACATGTGACTGTTTTTATACTTCTGACCTGCCAAGTGATTACATGAGACTGTTTTTATTCTCCTGACCTGCCAAGTGAACACATGTGACTGTTGTTATTCTCCTGACCTGCCAAGTGAACACATGTGACTGTTTTTATTCTCCTGACCTGCCAAGTGAACACATTTGATGGTTTTTATTCTCCTGACCTGCCAAGTGAACACATGTGACTGTTTTTTTTCTCCTGACCTGCCAAATGAACAAATATGTGACTGTTTTTCTTCCCCTGACCTGCCAAGTGAACACATGTGACTTTTTTTTCTCTTGACCTGCCAAGTGAACAAATATGTGACTGTTTTTATTCTCCTGACCTGCCAAGTGAACACATGTGACTGTTTTTATTCTCCTGACCTGCCAAGTGAACACATGTGACTGTTTTTAATCTCCTGACCCGCCAAGTGAACACATGTGACTGTTTTTATTTTCCTGACCTGCCAAGTGAACACATGTGACTGTTTTTATTCTCCTGACATTCCAAGTGAGCACATGTGACTGTTTTTATTCCCCTGAATTGCCAAGTGAACACATGTGACTGTTTTTATTCTCCTGACCTGCCAAGTGAACACATGAGACATGTTTTTATTCTCCTGACCTGCCAAGTGAACACATGTGACTGTTTTTATTCTCCTGACCTGCCAAGTGAACACATGTGACTGTTTTTAATCTCCTGACCCGCCAAGTGAACACATGTGACTGTTTTTATTTTCCTGACCTGCCAAGTGAACACATGTGACTGTTTTTATTCTCCTGACATTCCAAGTGAGCACATGTGACTGTTTTTATTCCCCTGAATTGCCAAGTGAACACATGTGACTGTTTTTATTCTCCTGACCTGCCAAGTGAACACATGTGACTGTTTTTATTCTCCTGACCTGCCAAGTGAACACATGTGACTGTTTTTAATCTCCTGACCCGCCAAGTGAACACATGTGACTGTTTTTATTTTCCTGACCTGCCAAGTGAACACATGTGACTGTTTTTATTCTCCTGACATTCCAAGTGAGCACATGTGACTGTTTTTATTCCCCTGAATTGCCAAGTGAACACATGTGACTGTTTTTATTCTCCTGAACTGGCAAGTGAACACATGAGACATGTTTTTATTCTCCTGAACTGCCAAGTGAACACATGAGACATGTTTTTATTCTCCTGACATTCCAAGTGAGCGCATGTGACTGTTTTTATTCCCCTGAATTGCCAAGTGAACACATGTGACTGTTTTTATTCTCCGGAATTGCCAAGTGAACACATGTGACTGTTTTTATACTTCTGACCTGCCAAGTGAACACATGTGACTGTTTTTATACTTCTGACCTGCCAAGTGATTACATGAGACTGTTTTTATTCTCCTGACCTGCCAAGTGAACACATGTGACTGTTGTTATTCTCCTGACCTGCCAAGTGAACACATGTGACTGTTTTTATTCTCCTGACCTGCCAAGTGAACACATTTGATGGTTTTTATTCTCCTGACCTGCCAAGTGAACACATGTGACTGTTTTTTTTCTCCTGACCTGCCAAATGAACAAATATGTGACTGTTTTTATTCCCCTGACCTGCCAAGTGAACACATGTGACTTTTTTTTTTCTCTTGACCTGCCAAGTGAACACATGTGACTGTTTTTATTCTCTTGACCTGCCAAGTGAACACATGTGACTGTTTTTATTCTCCTGACCTGCCAAGTGAACAAATATGTGACTGTTTTTATTCTCCTGACCTGCCAAGTGAACACATGTGACTGTTTTTATTCTCCTGACCTGCCAAGTGAACACATGTGACTGTTTTTATTCTCCTGACCTGCCAAGTGAACACATGTGACTGTTTTTAATCTCCTGACCTGCCAAGTGAACACATGTGACTGTTTTTATTTTCCTGACCTGCCAAGTGAACACATGTGACTGTTTTTATTCTCCTGACATTCCAAGTGAGCACATGTGACTGTTTTTATTCCCCTGAATTGCCAAGTGAACACATGTGACTGTTTTTATTCTCCTGAACTGCCAAGTGAACACATGAGACATGTTTTTATTCTCCTGAACTGCCAAGTGAACACATGAGACATGTTTTTATTCTCCTGACATTCCAAGTGAGCGCATGTGACTGTTTTTATTCCCCTGAATTGCCAAGTGAACACATGTGACTGTTTTTATTCTCCTGAATTGCCAAGTGAACACATGTGACTGTTTTTATACTTCTGACCTGCCAAGTGAACACATGTGACTGTTTTTATACTTCTGACCTGCCAAGTGATTACATGAGACTGTTTTTATTCTCCTGACCTGCCAAGTGAACACATGTGACTGTTGTTATTCTCCTGACCTGCCAAGTGAACACATGTGACTGTTTTTATTCTCCTGACCTGCCAAGTGAACACATTTGATGGTTTTTATTCTCCTGACCTGCCAAGTGAACACATGTGACTGTTTTTTTTCTCCTGACCTGCCAAATGAACAAATATGTGACTGTTTTTATTCTCCTGACCTGCCAAGTGAACACATGTGACTTTTTTTTTCTCTTGACCTGCCAAGTGAACACATGTGACTGTTTTTATTCTCCTGACCTGCCAAGTGAACACATGTGACTGTTTTTATTCTCCTGACCTGCCAAGTGAACAAATATGTGACTGTTTTTATTCTCCTGACCTGCCAAGTGAACACATGTGACTGTTTTTATTCTCCTGACCTGCCAAGTGAACACATGTGACTGTTTTTATTCTCCTGACCTGCCAAGTGAACACATGTGACTGTTTTTAATCTCCTGACCTGCCAAGTGAACACATGTGACTGTTTTTATTTTCCTGACCTGCCAAGTGAACACATGTGACTGTTTTTATTCTCCTGACATTCCAAGTGAGCACATGTGACTGTTTTTATTCCCCTGAATTGCCAAGTGAACACATGTGACTGTTTTTATTCTCCTGAACTGCCAAGTGAACACATGAGACATGTTTTTATTCTCCTGAACTGCCAAGTGAACACATGAGACATGTTTTTATTCTCCTGACATTCCAAGTGAGCGCATGTGACTGTTTTTATTCCCCTGAATTGCCAAGTGAACACATGTGACTGTTTTTATTCTCCTGAATTGCCAAGTGAACACATGTGACTGTTTTTATACTTCTGACCTGCCAAGTGAACACATGTGACTGTTTTTATACTTCTGACCTGCCAAGTGATTACATGAGACTGTTTTTATTCTCCTGACCTGCCAAGTGAACACATGTGACTGTTGTTATTCTCCTGACCTGCCAAGTGAACACATGTGACTGTTTTTATTCTCCTGACCTGCCAAGTGAACACATTTGATGGTTTTTATTCTCCTGACCTGCCAAGTGAACACATGTGACTGTTTTTTTTCTCCTGACCTGCCAAATGAACAAATATGTGACTGTTTTTATTCTCCTGACCTGCCAAGTGAACACATGTGACTTTTTTTTTCTCTTGACCTGCCAAGTGAACACATGTGACTGTTTTTATTCTCCTGACCTGCCAAGTGAACACATGTGACTGTTTTTATTCTCCTGACCTGCCAAGTGAACACATGTGACTGTTTTTATTCTCCTGACCTGCCAAGTGAACACATGTGACTGTTTTTATTCTCCTGACCTGCCAAGTGAACACATGTGACTGTTTTTAATCTCCTGACCTGCCAAGTGAACACATGTGACTGTTTTTATTTTCCTGACCTGCCAAGTGAACACATGTGACTGTTTTTATTCTCCTGACATCCCAAGTGAGCACATGTGACTGTTTTTATTCCCCTGAATTGCCAAGTGAACACATGTGACTGTTTTTATTCTCCTGAACTGCCAAGTGAACACATGAGGCATGTTTTTATTCTCCTGAACTGCCAAGTGAACGCATGAGACATGTTTTTATTCTCCTGACATTCCAAGTGAACACATGTGACTGTTTTTATTCTCCTGACCTGCCAAGTGAACACATTTGATGGTTTTTATTCTCCTGACCTGCCAAGTGAACACATGTGACTGTTTTTTTTCTCCTGACCTGCCAAATGAACAAATATGTGACTGTTTTTATTCTCCTGACCTGCCAAGTGAACACATGTGACTTTTTTTTTCTCTTGACCTGCCAAGTGAACACATGTGACTGTTGTTATTCTCCTGACCTGCCAAGTGAACACATGTGACTGTTTTTATTCTCCTGACCTGCCAAGTGAACACATGTGACTGTTTTTATTCTCCTGACCTGCCAAGTGAACACATGTGACTGTTTTTATTCTCCTGACCTGCCAAGTGAACACATGTGACTGTTTTTAATCTCCTGACCTGCCAAGTGAACACATGTGACTGTTTTTATTTTCCTGACCTGCCAAGTGAACACATGTGACTGTTTTTATTCTCCTGACATCCCAAGTGAGCACATGTGACTGTTTTTATTCCCCTGAATTGCCAAGTGAACACATGTGACTGTTTTTATTCTCCTGAACTGCCAAGTGAACACATGAGGCATGTTTTTATTCTCCTGAACTGCCAAGTGAACGCATGAGACATGTTTTTATTCTCCTGACATTCCAAGTGAGCGCATGTGACTGTTTTTATTCCCCTGAATTGCCAAGTGAACACATGTGACTGTTTTTATTCTCCTGAATTGCCAAGTGAACACATGTGACTGTTTTTATACTTCTGACCTGCCAAGTGAACACATGTGACTGTTTTTATACTTCTGACCTGCCAAGTGATTACATGAGACTGTTTTTATTCTCCTGACCTGCCAAGTGAACACATGTGACTGTTGTTATTCTCCTGACCTGCCAAGTGAACACATGTGACTGTTTTTATTCTCCTGACCTGCCAAGTGAACACATTTGACTGTTTTTATTCTCCTGACCTGCCAAGTGAACACATGTGACTGTTTTTTTTCTCCTGACCTGCCAAATGAACAAATATGTGACTGTTTTTCTTCCCCTGACCTGCCAAGTGAACACATGTGACTGTTTTTTTTCTCCTGACCTGCCAAGTGAACAAATATGTGACTGTTTTTATTCTCCTGACCTGCCAAGTGAACACATGTGACTGTTTGTATTCTCCTGGCCTGCCAATTGAACACACGTAACTTTGTGTTTTCTCCTGACCTGCCAAGTGAACACATGTGACTGTGTTTATTCCACTGACCTGCCAAGTGAGCACATGAGACATGTTCTTATTCTCCTAATCTGCAAAGTGAACACATTTGACTGTTTTGATTCTCCTGACCTGCAAAGTAAACACATATTTTTCATATCTGACCTAATTCACACAAATGACTGTCTTTGTTCTCATAACTGACCTACTCCACAAAATGGCTGTCTTTGTTCTCATATGTGACATACTTCACAAAATGGCTGTCTTTGTTCTCATATCTGACATACTTTACACAAATATGACTCTTTGTTCTCATATATGACCTACTTCACACAAATGGCTGTCTTTGTTCTCATATCTGACCTAATTCAAACGAATATGGCTGTCTTTGTTCTCATATCTGACATACTTTACACAAATATGACTCTTTGTTCTCATATCTGACCTACTCCACACAAATGACTATCTTTGTTCTCATATCTGACCTTCTTCACACAAATGACTGACTTTGTTCTCATATCTGACCTTCTTCACACAAATGACTGATTTTGTTCTCATATCTGACCTTCTTCGCACAAATATGACTGTCTTTGTTCTCATATCTGACCTACTTCACACAAATGACTGACTTTGTTCTCATATCTGACCTTCTTCACAAATATGACTGTCTTTGTTCTCATATCTGACCTACTCCACATGAATGGCTGTCTTTGTTCTCATATCTGACCTTCTTCACACAAATGACTGTCTTTGTTCTCATATCTAACCTACTTCACACATGTGACTGACATCGTTTGCCTATCTGACCTACAGTACACTCAACGAGTTAGACCCACTTTCCTCGCTCACTCCGAGGGATAAAGTCGATGATTGCAGGTTTCCTCCAAGGGTAAAACTGTTGCCCTGGCTAAAATCCCCCTGAGTTCCTCCGAGTGGCTGGCTTACTACCGAGTTTAATATGAACGATAGCGGTGAGAATCGTCCATTTTATGATCCTGCGGCGTAACTCCGAGTCTAATCAGATAAGCAAGAAATCATTTTTGTTAAGAAGTTATTTATTTTTATGCTTATGCACATTGTTAAGCGTAAAATATTCTTACATGTACCAACGTTTAATTTGTATTTATGTCCGTAAACGCCAATTGAATATTGTCTTGAATTATAAACATTGAATCATTAAAGTTTATCCACTAAGTTATTGCATCATAAAGCAGCCGACTATTTACACAATTCTGAACCATGACCTCTGACGTCAAGCGCGTGATCAATACAATGTAGAATATACTATTTATTATTGGTGGTTAAAAATAGCTATGACGTTTCATGGAATTTTCCACAGAAAACGAGGCAAGAAGGCCTTCAAAACCATGCGCTGTGAACTTTGAACTCGTGTTTGACCTCCTGATTTTCCAAAAATGTGTAACCTAGAATTTCTTGGAAGAAATGTGTTTATCAGTCATTAGCAAAAACATGTTTATAAGATGCATGTGCAACTAGTGAAATACGACTGCATTCTTGTGGTAAGCTAACTTCATGCAAAACGGGCAGAGAAAAAAGAATAATAGCAATTTACTGGAGCCGTCGTAATCTGTTGAAAATTTATATAAAATAAATATAACTTTAGCGTAGATTCTTATGTAGTGTCCGCAGAGTTTCCCCGAGTTAACCCCTCCGAGGAACACCGAGTTCGTTATTCTTCGGTCGACTGATCACCCTCCAAGGGCCTTAAATTCAAACTCCGAGGAACGTGGACAGTCGATAAAATCACTGTGTTGGCTGCGATAGCAAAAATCCACGGACAGAAACGGAAAGTGGGTCTAACTCGTTGAGTGTAATGTACTTCACATAAAATGGCTGACATCATTTTCATATCTGACTTACTTCATGTGTGACTCATTCTCATACCTGACCTTCACACATGTGATCTGACCTACTTGACACATTTGATTGACTTTGTTCTCATATCTGACCTTCTTCACACATGTGATCTGACCTACTTGACACATTTGATTGACGTCTCATATCTGACCTTCTTCACATATGTGATCTGACCTACTTCACACATGTGACTGACCTACTTCACACATGTGACTGACATCATTCTCACATCTGACCCACTTCACACACATGACTGACATCATTCTCATATATAATCTACTTCACACACATGACTGACATCGTTCTCATATCTGACCTATTTCACACATATGACTGACATCACTCTCATATCTGACCGACCAACTTCACACTCGTGACTGACATCATTCTCATATATGACCTACTTCACACATGTGACTGACATCATTCTCATATATGACCCACTTCACACATGTGACTGGCATCTTTCTCATATCTGACCCACTTCACACACGTGACTGACATCGTTCTCATATCGACCTACTTCACACACGTGACTGACATCATTCTCATATCAACCTACTTCACACATGACCGACATCATTCTCATATCTGACCCACTTCACACACGTGACCGACATCATTCTCATATCTGACCTACTTCACACGTGACCGACATCATTCTCGTATCTGACCAACTGTGGTTGGCCATAGTCATGTATATGCTCAGTATTCATCCATGGCTAGAGATGTTAAATGTTAAGACCATGGTTAACCCTGGACATAAATGCCGTAGTTAATCATGTTCAACGGAGATCATTTTCTCTGGGGTTGTATCAGTTTTAAAACATTTTTATTGTGTGATTTTTTTAGCTTCAATGTTTTATAAATCGGCATAGATTTCAAGCAAATAGTTCACTTTTTGCCAGACAGTTTGTAAAGTGACACTTGCATTAATTGACATTTTAGTTTGATTTATCCAAAACGATATTGAAGGTTTTGCCTTTTAGCAATCTCGAGCCAGTAAAAAAGAATTCATGATACTAGTTAATTTTGGTTTGTTTGATATTTAAATACAGTTTGACAGATAACATTTAAAAAGTCTATGTCTTTTTTTTTGAACAGTCATAAGTACTTGTGTTTGTGAAACTCCACCTAGTTTTTACTGGGAAACTATGGTGATTTCCCTAGCTTCAAGGTCAATGTAGCAGTAAAATATATAGAAGTTTATTTACTTCATAGAAAAAAACCTAATGATTATTTAATACAATCTTACAGCTTTGGTCTGTCCATTGAAGATAGCATTGACATGTTGAAAAGCTTGTTAACTCTGTCAAATATTGGTAATAACAGAGTGGCTGTCCAAGTGCCCAATAGGACTTCAATAAAGTCATCTTTATTATCAAGTTGACTGATTGAATGGAATGGCTTGGTGTATTTGTACATAATGCTTTGACACATTAAATGTGTTCCCAATGAAACTTATTTTCTAACAAATTTTATTAGCTTGTCTGCCTTTCAAAGACATAAACGAGGTATTTTTATTGCTTTTGCGCAGTTGCCTGCAGCGGTCTCTTTTACAAAAAACTTTCACTGTTACCATGACTTAAAAGATTTTCAAGATATTCAGATAAAACTTGGTACCCATATTGGCAGAACCCAAGTTATACCAATCTTGGCAGATCCAACCAATTTTAATGGTTAATTGACCCTAGTTCTATAGTAGAAAAAGCAGATAAACCGCAGAGAAATAAAACCTATTTTGTTATTTCATGCAATGATGATTTCATTGAAGCCGCTATAAAACTGCCATAAATACAAACTGTGAAATTTTCGCTTGCATAACTGAGAAATATTGCGTTTTATGTTCCAATAACTTCCATACATCGCATGGTGTGTCAATATCTATTTGCATAATGTGCAGAACAGATATCAAAATGGAATTTAAATGTTTTAGATAAAAAAATAGAATTTGTATATTACAATATACAAAAGGCAGAGACATTGTTTTAAGCATATATCTATAAAAGCCATTTCAAAATAATTTCATCCAGTGTATTTCACTGCCATGACCTTTTTAAGTGATTCCAGCCAGGTTTTGTGTAATTTCATCCAGTGTATTTCACTGCCATGCCCTTTTTAAGTGATTCCAGCTGGGTTTTGTGTAATGTCATCCAGTGTATTTCACTGCCATGACCTTTTTAAGTGTTTCCATTGGGGTTTTGTGTAATTTCATCCAGTGTATTTCACTGCCATGCCCTTTTTAAGTGATTCCAGCTGGGTTTTGTGTAATGTCATCCAGTGTATTTCACTGCCATGACCTTTTTAAGTGTTTCCATTGGGGTTTTGTGTAATTTCATCCAGTGTATTTCACTGCCATGACCTTTTGTGTGATTTCAGCCGGGTTTTGTGTAATGTCATCCAGTGTATTTCACTGCCATGACCTTTTTAAGTGTTTCCATTGGGGTTTTGTGTAATTTCATCCAGTGTATTTCACTGCCATGCCCTTTTTAAGTGTTTCCATTGGGGATTTGTGTAATTTCATCCAGTGTATTTCACTGCCATGACCTTTTTAAGTGATTCCACCTGTGTTAGGTGCAATTGAATCCAGTGTATTTCACTGCCATGACCTTTTGTGTGATTTCAATTGGGTTTGGTGTAATTGCATCCAGTGTATGTCACTGCCATGACCTTTTGTGTGATTTCATCCGGATTTTGGTGTAATTGCATCCAGTGTTTTTCACTGCCATGACCTTTTGTGTGATTTCATCTGGATTTGGTGTAATTGCATCCAGTGTTTTTCACTGCCATGACCTTTTGTGTGATTTCATCTGGATTTGGTGTAATTGCATCCGGTTTAGGTCAGTGCCATGACCTTTGGTTGGGATACAACACAATTTAGTGTGATTGAAACCAGTGTATGTCACTGACATGACCATTGGTCGGGGAACAACATTCTTTAGTGTGATTGCAACCAGTGTTTGTCACTGACATGACCTTTTGTTGGGGTACAACATGGTTTAGTGTGATTGCAACCAGTGTATGTCACTGGCATGACCTTTGGTTAGGGTACAACATGGTTTAGTGTGATTGCAACCAGTGTATGTCACTGGCATGACCTTTGGTTAGGGTACAACATGCTTTATTGTGATTGCAACCAGTGTATGTCACTGCCATGACCTTTTGTTAGGGTACAACACGCTTTAGTGTGATTGCAACCAGTGTATGTCACTGCCATGACCTTTGGTTAGGGTACAACACGCTTTAGTGTGATTGCAACCAGTGTATGTCACTGCCATGACCTTTGGTTTGGGTACAACATGCTTTAGTGTGATTGCAACCAGTGAATGTCACTGCCATGACCTTTGGTTAGGGAACAACATGCTTTAGTGTGATTGCAACCAGTGTATGTCACTGCCATAACCTTAGGTCAGGGTACAACATGCTTTAGTGTGATTGCAACCAGTGTATGTCACTGCCATGACCTTTTGTTGGGGTACAACATGCTTTAGTGTGATTGCAACCAGTGTATATCACTGCCATGACCTTTGGTTAGGGTACAACATGCTTTAGTGTGATTGCAACCAGTGTATGTCACTGCCATGACCTTTTGTTGGGGTACAACATGCTTTAGTGTGATTGCAACCATGAGTGTTTGCATGATTTGATGAATTCATCAAGCTCTGGTGTGGTTGCATTAAGGGTTTGTCACTGGCATGGCCTATGGTTGATTTCACAATTTCTGGTGTTTTTGCATCCATTGCAAGTCACTGGCATGGCCTTTGTTGGAATTCCATAAAGTTTTGGTGTGTTGATCTTTTGTCAGTAGGATTTTTGTTCATGGCATTGACATAGAATTCCACCAGATAACAATCACCATAAAACTTTTATGCAAGTTAAAAATATATTTTGCAGTGGTTTGAAATCTTTTCAAGCTTTCATTCCTGTTCTGATAAGATGCTTAGTTAATCTTATTACAGTTAATTTATTTCCCTTATGCCTTTGATAAGTTTTAAAACAGAATATTAGTTGGGCAACAAAGATTTTAATGAAACAGAATGTTGGAGCTGTATTTCTAATTAATTTTGCACATGTTAAAAATATTTTGGAGGAAGTTTGTATGTAGAGTAAGGAAGCAGCCTGATGATATTTTCTGTAAAAATATATTGATAGAATTGATATTATTGCACGATTATTGTTATATTTTGTGCCCCTGCGAAGTGGGATTTACTTTTGTCTGCATCCATGGTGTCAGCATCTGCATCACCACATTCAAATTTCTGCATCAATAAATTTTGGACACTGGGATGTAGAGTCTAGGGCCTAGGTATATCAGTAAATGACCCATATTTATTTTTGGGTTATTAGGTCAAAGTTCAAGGTCATTTACTTGAAAAATTATTTGCCCTCCCAAAATGTGTCTCATCCACTAAGGATAACTATTTTCGCACCATGAGAAAAGTGTACTGCTGCTAATAAACAAAGTCTCAAACCTAGGACTTTCACTTCTAGGGTGACAATGTTCTACCAATCAGCTATACTATTTATTGGCCACATTTGACATCATCAGGTTTCTACTGAAATGGTGGCCAAGTCTATCATTGTCACATTCACCGTGTTCACTGTAAACTGGAGATCAATGTCTTTTATTTATTGTGGAACCTTACTTCATAATGTGGTTGAACGGCCATATTAAGCTTGTCTTCAATGTTTGATAAAAAGTTGAGGATTTTTATGCCCACAAAGGTGGGCATATTAAAATCGCACCGTCCGTCCGTCCGTCGACTCAATAACTCAGAATATTATGGACAGATTTTAAAATTACTTGCCACATGTGTTTGGCATACCAAGACAACCTGTCGTGTGCAAGAACCGTGTCCCTACCTCAAAGGTCAAGGTTACACTTAGGTGTTTATTCCCAATGGAATGCTGCATATAAGGACATATCGAGTATAGGTTGTCGTGTCCGGGCTGTAACTTTCCCTAGTATAGACAGATTTTAAAATAACTTGCCACATGTGTTCAGCATACCAAGACAACGTGTCGCGTGCAAGAACCGTGTCCCTACCTCTAAGGTCAAGGTCACACTTAGTGTTTATTCACAATGGAATGCTGCATATAAGGACATAGCGTTTAGGTTGATGTGTCCGGGCTGTAACTTTCCCTTGTATGGACAGATTTTATAATAACTTGCCACATGTGTTCGGCATACCATGACCACGTGTCGGGTGCAAGACCTGTGTCCCTACCTCTAAGGTCAAGGTCACACTTAGTGTTTATTCACAATGGAATGCTGCATATAAGGACATAGAGTATAGGTTGTCGTGTCCGGGCTGTAACTTTCCCTTGTATGGACAGATTTTAAAATAACTTGCCACATGTGTTCGGCATACCAAGACAACGTGTCGCGTGCAAGAACGGTGTCCCTACCTCTAAGGTCAAGGTCACACTTAGGTGTTTATTCACAATGGAATGCTGCATATTAGGACATAGAGTATTGGTTGATATGTCCGGGCTGTAACTTTCCCTTGTATGGACAGATTTTATAATAAATTGCCACATGTGTTCGGCATACCATTACGACGTGTCGGGTGCAAGACCCCTGTCCCTACCTCTAAGGTCAAGGTTACACTTAGTGTTTATTCACAATGGAATGCTGCATATAAGGACATAGAGTATAGGTTGTCGTGTCCGGGCTGTAACTTTCCCTTGTATGGACAGATTTTAAAATAACTTGCCACATGTGTTCGGCATACCAAGACAACGTGTCGCGTGCAAGAACCCTGTCCCTACCTCTAAAGTCAAGGTCACACTTAGGTGTTTATTCACAATGGAGTGCTGCATATAAGGATACAGAGTATTGGTTGTTATGTCCGGGCTGTAACTTTTTCTTGTATGGACAGATTTTAAAATTACTTGCCACATATGTTCCACATACGAAGACGACGTGTCGTGTGCAAGACCAATGTCCCTACCTCTGAGGTGAAAGATACACTAAGTGTTTATTCACAAGGGAATTCTGAATATAAGGACATAACAGTGTAGGTTGTCAAGTATGGGTGGTATTTTTTATGTTCAGAGGCAATTTAAAATAACTTGCCATATGTATTTGTTTGATCTTTAACTTTTCATGTACTGACCTTGTTCATAGGTCAATGTCACATTCGGGGGCATTAGTCACATACTGTGACAGCTCTTGTTCATATCCTCTTAGTTTAGAGCAAGCTTGCAAAACTTTTTACCTAGGCCAAAACTCAAAAAACTGTTGAAGATATTGAAATGAAACTTGGTACACATGTTGCCAGTAACAATACACACCTTTAAAAGGAGTCTCAGGCTTTAATAATTGTCGAATTATGCTTATTTTTGCACAAAAAAATAACAGATGAGCGATTGCCCAGTATGGTGCTCTTATTTGGGTCCAGTTGTTAGTATTCTCTTCACACAAGGGTCACCAGGTACACTGTAAGCAAAAACATGTTCAGGTTCAGTATGCATGCAGGCTTTTATATTTGTTGATGCAGGATTTCGGAGTTATTCAGTATGAAAGCCTTGGGGGGCCGTGTGTACTCTTGGTAGTAGTATTTAGGGCATAAAGTCTTGTTAAAAAGTTGTTCAGTACTAGCTATACTCGCTTGTAAATATTATTAACCCTTTACTTCATAGATACGCAATTTTACTTATCTATCCAAAGCTTCATAGATACGGATCTTAACGTTTTATCCATAGCTTCATAGATACGTAATCCTACGTATTCGTAATGTAGGGGCATTTATTTTCATACCTGATGCTTGTTTATTCGCTATAAATTCATATTCATGAAGTATAAACATCGATAAATACAATGCACTAAAAAAAACACTATGTTACTATTTAAAGAATTTCGGAAAATCGCGAAATAAGGTCACTGGTATCAAAGATGCGTAAAACGTTGACTGCGCAGGTTTGTGAGCATTTCTGTCTCGTTTTCCTCGTGGAAATTTACACAATACTGCAAGTTATAATTAACTACCAATAATACAACTATATTTTATTGATCACGCGCCTGACGTCACAGGTCATGGTTCGAAAACGTGTCAAAATGTCGACCATGTTGGATAAACAAAAAATCATCTGGCTTGTATAAACAAAGGCCATAAATCATTATATGGGACATATGTGTCACTTCTGTTTCGCTAATCCGGTCATAAAAATGCGCATCTGCTTCTACAAATTGAAAGTAAGTACAAATGTGTTATAAAATAATGACTATCCCTATTGTAAAAATTTGACATGACCCAATTTAACATCGATCAGCTGTTGAAACACGTGTTTTCGAATACACAAGAATGCAATGTAGAGCTAATTTCTGCCCTTGTTAACTTCAGTTTAATACAACATTCCTGAATAATGTCATTTATATTTCAGTGTTTGTCTGACGAATCGGAACATTCTGGCTTCAATTAAAATGAGTTTGAGACATCGAGTACGACGTCGAGAATTCAGACCTCGGCGTCACGCACACAAGGATACGAGAAATGAGGATTTTTAAAATCAAACCCAAATGACAATACATGGACATGCAATAAACGATATAAATTTAGTAAACAATAACATGCAGGCCTCATTTAGTAGTTGAATAATAACTTTATTTGTTCATTGTAGTGTTAAATAACCGAAAGTTATACGTACTGTGACTGTTGATCAACTTTTTTTTTCTTCTGTATCATATATATAAATATACCGTGCTTCTTTGTTGTGAACTATTTTTTAATTCTGTCCATCTTTGTTTCTATTCAGGTTGCATTAAATGAATTATAAAAATATGTTGTTTATATAATATTTCGTGTTGTGTTTGATAAATAAAAGTGTAATAAAAATTAATTTTCATCAAATTTGACATATTTTTCTGTTTGTTTATGAATATCATGCGGAAATAATTTAGATAACAAAATAAAATTTATATGACTGGATTGGAAATTTAATTCTCTATAAACTTTACATTGATGACTTATTGATTAAACCAAAAGAAATACTAAGAAAATAGGTTTGTAATACATTAGGGTTAAAATTCCAATAATATCAATAATCTCCTATGAAGTAGGGGTACTGATATGAACTGATAAGCCATGAACTGGCAGCCTGAAATGGCTTAGGTTTACATGAAGTAAAGGGTTAAGGAATATTGATCAGGAAAGATGGTCAAAAAAATAGAACATATATTCAGAATCATAGTTTTATGAAGATATTTTGTATCTTATTTTCTTTATATACTATGAAAATATTAAAGTCAGACAACAGCCATATGCCTCTTCCATGATAACTTCAGATTTCTGGCATCTGAAGGGAATACGAATATGCATTTTCTGCATAGCATTTAATCTTAGCTTTATGATAAGTTTGTTATGATTTGCATGGTTTATTAGGAATCTGGGAAGATAATTGTTTGCAGGAAAATGAATAATGTTGTAGCAGTCTAGCGACATAAAGTTTATACTTTTTAATCTGCTATATTTATTTTTCCAGCATGATACAAAAGAACCAAAGAATAAATAATGCTTCACATACACAGATTTTTCAACAAGTCCTTAAGGATCGCACAAATTTACGAATCCTTAAGATTTGGCAAATTTTATGACCGATTTAAGTGTTAAGACTTATTAGGAGCTATTGACAGATCATATTACGAGTTATAACGATGTATTTATGACAAAATTCCACAATGTGTAACGAGTTGTCACGGATAACTACGAGCAACTTACGGGCATTTTACGAGGTTTTTATGGATTGTTAGGAGTATATTACGGAATGTTTCATTCATCAGGCTTTTACATAGTAAGTAACGACCTGTTCACATGTTGCAAGCTAGTCCGTGAACAAATTTTAACATTCGAATCTCGGCGTTAATGAGTAGGTTCGAATCTCTTTTTCCATCATACTATCGCTCTATCTATATATATATATGTAGATATCATGATGTGTTCATTAGATCTTACCCATGTAAGATCGCCCCACTAATAATTAAGTCAATTTATAATGGTAAATTAATGTTGAAATGATCATTGCAGCCAAGACATTAGTTTTTAGCTCTACTGGCCAGAAGAGCTTATGCGATGGTAATGTGTACGTTGTATGTGCGTCCGTGCGTCTGTAAACAATTTCTTGTTAACGCGATACAGTCTTCAGTTTTGATTGTATCTCGATTAAACTTGTACAGTATTTAGATATCAATTAGAGCTTGGTTCCTTTCGAAAACCAGCCATATCCGCCCATGAATGCCTAGATTATGGGCCTTGAAAGTTTCAAAGAAATGCTTTCTATTTTTAGCCAGGTCTGCATGAGCGAATTCTATTTTTAGCCAAGTTTACATGTACATGTAAATTCAAGTCTAGAATTAAGGGGGACAATTTGCAAGTCTAGGATTAAGAGAGACAATTTGCTTTTTGCTTCTGCAGTTGATTTTGTGATTACTCTGCCTTGTTCTTGTTGAAAGCCCAAAGGCTTTTTTTTTAGCTTTAAGTTCTGTAGTTTGCGCATTCATCTTAACAAAATTGGTTGTGAATGTTTGTTCAAGTTATGCACCTGGTGTCATTACTGGCCACGCCCAAGGTTCACAGGTTCGGGAAAGGTTTGAAAATCTTTTTGTGTGTTCGTGCATCCATCACAGCACAATTGGTTGTAAATGTTTGTTCAAATTTATCAATGTTGTCCTAGGATGCCCTTGACTTTGACCTTTTGACCAACTTTATTTAATTTTTAAAACTACATAAATTTTTACTATGAGTACAGTTTTGAAAGCTTTTTTTTTTGTCAGATAACTTTTACTTGGCACATATTAAAATAGTTCATGCAACTAATCTGCTTACAATACTTTCTGGGCTCAGATGTTGAACATGCAACGTTTTCAGGTAACCCAAACACAAAACATATATGTCTGTTGCATTTTACCCATACATGCATGCTCTGGATTGATATGACCACAAAAGCCATGCCAGTAGAGCATAGGCCCTTTTGGGCCTCTTGTTTCTCATTACATTTAAAAAGATGATACAATGTACAGATTCAGAGTTAATAAATGAAAGTTTTATAAAACCTATGTTGATAATATAAAGATCTTACATCATGCTTAGTTTTCTAATGTCACTATATGTGAAATTTCAATATAAGTTGAGCACAATCTGAATATATATTCTATCTGTATTAAGGATTTGAGGTTTACCCAGAGGAGGTCATCTTCTGGCGACCTTTCTGTCGACCAATCAGGGGCTTCCTTATGCAATATTGTGAGTTGTCCAAAAGTTAATAGATACTAGGCCTTAATTTGCAAATAATTTCCAATATAACTAACAGAATGATACAATTTTAAAAGTATCAACAAACTTTTCTAGATTGCTTTGTGTAATACCTGCCGTCCACTAGGCTTCCGAAGGGTTCCCGAAAGCAGAATTCGCAAAATCGGGAAGTTTCAGCATGTCTTCGTGATGTTCTGGAGCCCTTCTGTGTCCTTTCTTAACTCTTCTGGGAACCTTCTTGGCACTTTGGGCCAAATCGGTATTGAAAAAACTTCAGCTCCAAATTTTAGAAGTTTTAAAATTTGAACGTCGAAGAATTGATTCAGGGCAGCTGCGGGATCATCAGCAAACCATCGACAACCGTTCAGGACGTTCTGGAACCCATCGCCATTAACTCCACATCTTCAGAAAGCCTTCTGCAAGGTTCTTAATCTTTTATCCATCCTAAGCGGTGCCTGAAGGAAGCTGAATCAATCCCGAAAGGTCACTGAAGACGACGAGTGGAAGTGTTTTGGTTCGCGTATACATGCGGAAGCTATGCAGATCATGTAACGCTATGCGAATCATCATGCCCAATCATTGCTGAAGACGCTGATTGTCAGCATAAAAGAGACATATTTCCCGAATTGCCAACAAAAGGTTCCTGAAACTAGCAAAATTTTATTGGCAACCCTTTTGCAAAGCATCGGGGCTGTAGTGGACAGCAGCTATTAACGGAATTAGCTGTGACAATTGCTTTATTGATTATAAATCATAAAGTCGTAGGTTCAAGACCCACTGCAGGAACTTGATGTCATTTTTATCAACGAAGAAAAAATTACCTTGTAAGATATGTGTTGCTAGAAAATGTGTTGCGTGGACAAACTCATTCTGTTCAAAATAATTTACAAAAAAAGTCATGGTAACTTAGATGTAAACTTTCCTCATTATTGCTAAAATAGCAATATTTAAAATCCAGATCATTCAGAGAAATATTTATACAAAATCAAAAGATGATCATCAGATTTTGATGCAAGCAAGAAAGAGGAGTTTAACTGAACTGTGGAAAAACTTTGATCAAATAGAATTTAAATGATATCACAAAAAACAAGATGTTCATGCCGTTATAGGCAAGAAAGCAAATTTTAAAAAGTAACTGATTTAATTATCAAATAGAAAATCAAAGCATTTCTGAAATAGTTTGGAGCTCTTTAATCATGTCATTGACCATATAGAATCAACTTTCTTTACAATACTGCTGGCATAGAGTATTTTCAATCTGTTTTTTTTTTGTAAAAAGATCAAATTATAAGTATTAATTTATTTTCCTGTAATGAAAATATTTTTTAGAAAATGACCAAAACCTAGCTTGTAAATTCATGCAAAAACATCCTTGAAATATTATGGTAAAGAGGTGTTTTTGTATTTATCTCACTAGTGGGTTACCAAAATGGTTCAAACTCAAATACAAATTCATAATCATAAATTGGGCTATAATTGACAGTAGCATGACATGAAGTAAACTCTTAATGATTAAGAATGGGTGGAGTGTTAGAATACAACTTGATAATCTGCAATTTCATTGGCTAAAGATGAAGGTTCTATTCTAAAGTTTGTTATTGATAGTATTTTTCTGATGATTGCTTTAATTCCCCACAGCTATATCTGTTGTGAGATCAGTCAGGCAGTCCCATGACTCACTTGCAGGAAGTTGTAGGGACGTTGCATGCCATGAAAGTGGCGGTCATTCGACTCCGGTCTTAAACTGCTTTAAGTGGTTATGTCATAGAATATAACGTGTGTAATTCAAGAACAGTTATCATTGGTCTTTCTCTGTGTAATGGGATTCATCAGTGGAATGAGGAATAACATTTCACACCAACATTTCGATGGCCATGTGACCTCTTCATGCTTAATTTCATTTACAACTGACTACCAGTGCAATCACTTCTGTCCATATTTGGAATAAGGGTTTGATCGCCAATCATTCAGCGATAGGTTTGGCAACTCTTCACCAAATATATGGTACATGATTATTAAGACTAATGGAAGTTATTAGGATGATTAGTGGGTAGACAGTGAAAATTGATCTAATAAAGATATTATTTGATATAATCTCTGTAGAAACTTGTGACAGAATGATGCTGTAATGGGCAGGCAGGCAGATGGTGACGCACTGCAAGCTGAAAGGTCGAATGATCTGGACATGCTTGGAAAGCCACTTTGAAACTGATCAGCATTTAGTCGCCCATAAAGAGTCAGCCAGTCTCCGCTTTCACACTATTGTGACTAATCAATCACATATAGACTGCCACAAGGTTGCGAAAGCATCATAACTCTTGTATTGGCAAAACTGATTGACCCATAGTGAAAACCAATCTGCAATTAAAATAAAACTTCTTTGAGACCTGAGTAGGAGACCAATGAAACCTCTGTGTTTTAAAAACATACTCAAAAGACTGGTTATGTCTGAATGCAACATGTGACTGCTCCAAAAATTTGGAGCAAAAACAGTTAGCCCTATCAGAGACATTTGAAATTTATTTTGAATTGTTGCTTTTTTTGTGGCGAGAGGTTGCATCCCAGTCACAATGTTTGGGCACTCAGGGATGGGCACTCAAGGATATTTGCCTTTAAACAAGAACTGCTTCTGTTAGTGAACCTCACTGAGTAAAAACATTCTTTAGTTTTAACTGTGTAATTTTTATCAGCCTGAAATTTATGGCTGATGATATCTTATCAAAAGTATTTAAAACAACCTGCAATAAATCTTGGATGAAAAACATTTCTAGCTAATTCACTAACAGACTCTACAATGCAGAATAAGAGTGTTTATGCCCTACACAACATGGCTTCCCACGTGTTTTGGCACCTATCTTCTTTCTGAAGAGTTTCTTATGAATCATGGTAAACCTGTAGATGGCACTTTAATGATCTGACGGTAATTAAATCCTGTAATGAATCAACGAAAACAGATGAAATGGGTTATTGCGGAGCGCTCTGTGCAACAAATTGGATGGAATCTTTGATTACTTTGGAACAGTATGGTCGGGTTTATTTATAGACTTTGCGTCTTCATAATTATGTGACTTTTTTTTCTATGAAATAAAAAACTCTTTTTTTTTTCATTTTAAGATTAAGATTTTATAAAAAACATTTTCATTGATATAGTGTTACACTGTCATAATTTTTCAAACTCCAATAATGTTTAAAAATGTATCAAGTACGAGGATGGTGCACTTGGTAGAAGGTATGGCCAGCAACAGCTGAAATAGCCTTAACCATGAAAGTCTAAGTGTGTATGAATCTAAATCATGATCATAGCCCAAGTCTGTATGGAGTCTAAATTATGATAGTCAAAGTCTGTATGGAGTCTAAATTATGATGTATGGAGTCTAAATTATGATGTATGGAGTCTAAATTATGATAGCCCAAGTCTGTATGGATTCTAAATCATGATAGTGAAAGTCTGAATAGAGTTTAAATCATGATAGCCCAAGTCTGTATGGAGGCTAAATCCTTATAGTCCAAGTCTGTATAGAGTTTAAATTATGATAGCCCAAGTCTGTATAGAGTTTAAATTATGATAGCCCAAGTCTGTATGGAGTTTAAATTATGATAGCCCAAGTCTGTATGGAGTTTAAATCATGATAGCTCAAGACTATATGGAGTTTAAATCATGATAGCCCAAGTCTGTATGGAGGCTAAATTATGATAGCCCAAGTCTGTATGGAGTTTAAATCATGATAGCCCAAGTCTGTATGGAGGCTAAATCCTTATAGTCCAAGTCTGTATAGAGTTTAAATTATGATAGTCCAAGACAGTATGGAGTTTAAATCATGATAGCCCAAGTCTGTATGGAGGCTAAATCCTTATAGTCCAAGTCTGTATGGAGTTTAAATCATGATAGCTCAAGACTGTATGGAGTTTAAATCATGATAGCCCAAGTCTGTATGGAGGCTAAATTATGATAGCCCAAGTCTGTATGGAGTTTAAATCATGATAGCCCAAGTCTGTATGGAGGCTAAATCCTGATAGCCCAAGACTGTATGGAGTTTAAATCATGATAGCCCAAGTCTGTATGGAGGCTAAATCATGATAGCCCAAGTCTGTATGGAGGCTAAATTATAATAGCCCAAGTCTGTATGGAGGCTAAACTATGATAGTCAAAGTCTGTATGGAGATTAAATCCTGATAGCCCAAGTCTGTATGGAGTCGAAATCCTGATAGCCCAAGTCTGTATGGAGGCTAAATTATGATAGTCCAAGTCTGTATGGAGTTTAAATCATGATAGCCCATGTCTGTATGGAGTTTAAATCCTGATAGCCCAAGACTGTATGGAGTTTAAATCATGATAGCCCAAGTCTGTATGGAGGCTAAATTATGATAGCTGAAGACTGTATGGAGTTTAAATCATGATAGCCCAAGTCTGTATGGAGTTTAAATTATGATAGCCTAAGTCTGTATGGAGTCTAAATCCTGATAGCCCAAGTCTGTATGGAGTCTAAATTATGATAGTCCAAGTCTGTATCGAGGGGTGAACGCGAAAAGGTTCTAAGTGACATTAAATAAAGAAGGAGATAGAACCTTTTCGCTTTCAACCATCGGTATGGAGGCTAAATCATGAGTCCAAGTCTGTATGGAGTTTAAATTATGATAGCCCAAGTCTGTATGGAGGCTAAATTATGATAGCCCAAGTCTGTATGGAGTCTAAATCCTGATAGCCCAAGTCTGTATGGAGGCTAAATTATGATAGCCCAAGTCTGTATGGAGTTTAAATCCTGATAGCCAAAGTCTGTATGGAGGCTAAATTATGATAGAGTCAAAGTCTGTATGGAATTGGTGGCAAAAATTGCAAAAGCAATAGCTGACCAAAAAGTCAAATATGGTGACATTTAAGATGGACGTAACAGCCTCATAGTTGTTTTTGTTGGTGTTGATTTTGTTGTTCTTTCCCTGTTGTGGTGTTGTGTATATATATATGAATATTCTTGTCATTCGCAAAATTGTACAAGATTCTTGCTGAGTAATGGAACTTGGAAGAAAAATATTTTTTATAATAATCTTACAGTTGTGAAGCAGTATCATATTGCTTTGGCACAAAAAATGCTTTGTGTCCCTTGATTGGTTCACAAATATGGTCGCCAACACAATCAACAGGAGAAGAACTGAACATTCAAAGAGTTGCTGCAGGCACTGAGACCAAGTTGAAATGTATTTGATGATGACAAGCTTTGTATTTTTGGCATCACAAGCAGACATAGACTGATCACAAAATTGTTTGTTTGCATTTCTGGGAGTCTCATCGCACCATGAAAATGAATTGAAGTAGCTATGATTTAAGAGCTTAACTAAATAAATAGCAAATGAGTAAAACGAAATAAATAGCAAATACACTTTTTGCATTCAATATTAAGGGACAGTAAATTGTAGTGTTTAAGAAAAGTGCACGAAATTGTATGTGAGTGTTACGTGAAACAGGGAAATCTTATCATTATTTCACTGATATATATCTCGATAAACCACTTGAAAGCATAATTTAATATTTTTCATTATCAAGTATCATTGGGAAAACAACTGTCCTTTTGATACATCTGATTGTTCACCAATTTTGCGCTCATTAGTCCAAGAAAATGGAGAGCTATACTGACTCACCATAGCATCATCATCAGCATCATACCTTGACTAAGGGTTTGCATGTAAGCACCTTCAAATAAGTCATTATCTCAGCAAATAATACGTCATATTTTGCATTGAAAATTTTGAAAATTTGTTCCTTGAACTATCATTTGTTTTGCAGCGTTTCTTGTTCACTTTTTAATTTGACTTTTTTATTGCTTTTGATAGGCACATATATTACATCATTATTTTATTTATATCTAAGACAATTAAGGGGCGTATAGTCGAGCGCGCTGTCCTATGTAACACAGCTCTTCACAGTTTATATAGAAAATAGCAACTACTGAAATCATTGAATATAGGACACACTTTTTCCCCCAAGAATTCTTATAGATGAAATGCCTGTGTCTTAAATACGGTATTAGGCTTTTGAAGTTTTTTCCAGAGTTCATTTTAAGCCGAAACATGTTTGTTTACATATCACTAAGGGACACTACTCTCATCAATTGATGGATTTAGTTATAATGGCAGTAGAAAATCTGGTACTGTCGGCATCAGCAGACGACAATAAAAATTATTATTTTAAAGTTTCAAAATTGTAGGAGTTTGTTTAGTATGATTCTGTAAAAACAAATTAAACAGATATACATGCTCCATGTGAAGTGGCATCATTGTGCACTGTCAATATGTGAAGGTGTGAAAAACTCCATCTATATATACCTTAAGGCAGCAAGCTTACAACCAATAGTACAAACCGTTGCGATGACAGTGTTGTTTGACCCATTTGACCACTGCCGATTTTTTCATTGCGTCCTATATATATATTATATTAGAGATTTGAAGTTTAATTCCTCCTCTCCGTGTTTTCTCGCCTTTTTTTGCCTGCGTCTGATATACGCTAACGTCCTAAATTTAATGATTTATGGTATAAATCGGATCAACCAGTCAAACTAACAAAAAAATAAAAAACTCCCAACTCTCCTTGCTTTATGAATGAAAATAAAATGACCCATTATCTCAGAAATAAGTCTCAAATTTTATATAAAGCCCAATTTTTTATAAACATTATCTGGCAGTTATGCGCAAATGGGAAATAAAGTAGGATTCTGAGATTGCATACATCAAAGTTTTGAAGATTCTCCAGATAAAAATCTGAAACAATTTTTTGTAGCAATTTGAATAAAAACAGGTACTTAATTCAGAATGGGATTGGATGTTCAAAATTATACTTGTTAGAAATATAAAGGTTGCAGAATATTCTAGATTTCTTATAATGTCAAAATCACTTTGAAATATTGCATGCAGTTAAGGTTGCCCATCCATCTATTTTTAGTAATTGTAATTTCGAAGACAGAAAGGCAAGGTTTTGTTATAGACATCAGATGTGATTGTCTTCTGTGTTATAAAACAAAAAAGAACTTATTAAACTGGCTATATTTTGTAAATCCCTTTTATCTAATGTCAAATAGTCATTCTCCTTTAAAAACAATACGACTTATTTGTCTTAGTATTTCCTATTATAGGAAACTGTATGTAATATATGTCCACTTTGTTTATATATATATGTTTAATTAATTGTTTGTTAAAGCGTTATTGTTCTGATCACATGGTTGTAATAACCCATGATCTAAATAAATCTTGAAATCTTGAAATATAATGTTAGCATCATGCAAAACCTTGCATAGTAATGGAAGAAAAATTGACATAGTGCAAATACTGTTTAAGATATTCAAACGAAACTTGGTACACAAGTTGTCACGGACAGTATGCACATGTATAGCAAGGTCCTTAAATCTAGTTTGAATATTTGTCAAGACATGCCCCTTGTTGACCAAAGAAAAAACAACACAGCATAAGCAGGGCTTCTAAAAGTTTGGAACCTAAATCGGTCTGGACCCGGCGACCCCCCCCCCCCCCCCCCAAAAAAAATAAAAAAAAAAAAAAAAAAAAAAAAAATATATATATATATATATATATATATATATATATATATATATATATATCCCCCCCCTTAAAAAAGACATGTTCGAAAGATTATATAGTAATGTGACACATTTTAGCGACATGAACTCTGTCAATATTTTTTCGCGATGTGGCAATTTGTAAGATATCGACAACAAATTTTTCATTACTGTGTATGAAAATGACGAAAGCGGCGCACTCAGCTTTCAGACTATGTAGTTTAATAAGCGTGTCGCTGTTGATATCTGGTAGGACTAGGTTTATTAATTCAGAATTTTAATGCTTTCGGGGATTAACAATGACAATTGCATTTATCTTTAAAAACGTTTTTAACCAGCAATGCTACTTTATTACAATTTAAATTTAACAATTTGGTAATCAACAATCCGATATATCATGTAATGATCGACGACGACATAGCAAATTGCATGCTATGTGAAAATATGGACCGATTTTAACACTTAATCAGGATAGCTTGAAGCACATAATTAACACATAATTTGTTTAATCGTGTCTTTTGCGACCTACCAATACATGTGATTCGACCGATTGCAAGCGTCTACAAATTAACAGATATCGAATGTTCAGCGTAGCGGAAAAAGCAGCTGGTCGCATTGGTCTGATGGTAACTAGGACACTTTTATTGGGGGTAATTTTAAATGTTTGAATGACCCAAGAATGTTTGTGTTTTACAATTTCTACAGTTTTTATTGACCGATTTTTTGGACACTTTTTAAAACTGAAATCGGTTCCAGGCTTGGTCAAAATCGGTCCAGACCGGCAAATTGCCTGTTTTTAGAAGCCCTGAGCATAATACCATACCAAATTGTCCTCATTTTTAGTGTCAATGTACTAAGTTAGAAAACCTTATAATCTAGATTTCCTAAAAAAACATTAGCGTACTCTCAAAAAAATACTTAAATGAGTGACACTTTATAATGTAGCTGTATAATCACCATGCAGAGCCTCCTTCGTCCGTTCCCAATTGTCAGATAGATTTCCACTGCAAATTGAGTTCAAATGAATTTTGTATATAAGTATATTGATCATGGAAATCACACAGATTAATGCATCATTTTCTGATATCAAATGCCAAGAATACTAGTTTAAAATATGATTAACATGGTATATATACACATGTGTTCTGTTAAGTCAGAATTATAGTTACTGGAAATTAAAAATATTCAGTGAAATCGTTGATCATATATAATGTGTTAGGGTTTTTTCGATCGGGAAGCCCAAAACCTCTCCGTCCAACACGGTTAACACGGAAACGATTTGGTGTGCCCAAACTAATACAAACTTTGACAACTTTAATGTTTGCTCTATAGCTTCTCAGTTGAGTGTTTCGGTTATATTTTATGGGGTTGCAAGTTGGCAGATTCAATTAAGTAATGTTCTCATAAAAATCATGTTTGCCATTAAGTTGTCATCTCTAAAGTTGTTTAGTTTTTTTATAAGACACCTTTGCACATTTGCAGAATTCTGAGTCTGTCTACATCATAGTTTGAAAGATCCTTGGAGGGGGGTCTGAGATTTTTTTCAAAGTAATTATCATTGCTTTGAATAAAATTCCTTTTGAATTCAAAATCTGATTAATCGTTTTCATAATGATACTTGTTGGAAATAAATTGCCTGTAGATTATTTATGTTTTTATAATGGACCAGGGTGTTGTTTTCTAAGAGATCCTTGATTGATTTTAGTCATCAAATGAAAATCTTGGTGTTATATTTTCTATATTTTGCCACATTCTTGTGTAAATTAAACTCATTAGCAAGTATTTATAGATTTGAACACCAAGTTTAGAAAATAAAACAAATCAACCTGTTTCCATTTTTGAGGTGCCCTAATACATAGGTCAGGGGTCTTTTGGCTGCTTTGAGACATGGGTCAGGGGTCTTATGGCTGCTTTATTTTCCAATTTTGTGACATGAACAATGAATAACCCTAAACTAAAAAAAATGCAATGAAAAGCACTTCTACAGCCACAATTTTAGAACATGTGCTGACATCATGCATGTCTGGAAAAAAACACACCTATAATTGTACATTATGACAGTCCTGATAAAATTGTCAAAAGTTGTGTATTGATTTAAAAGTGGAAGCCATGTGTTCAGTGGACAATTTTATTGATTTACACAGCTACAATACAGCGTATACTGATCACTTTTAGCTCTACTGGCCAAAACAAGACTCAGCTTTAAAGCTTGCGTGGTGTCCGTTGTCTGTCTGTCCCTGCGTCAGTAAACAATTGCTTGTGAACGTGATAAAACCTTTATTTATTATCCAATTTTTGCTTAACTTATACATTAGCTAAATATCAATAAGGGCTTGATTTGTTTTTGTTAACCAGCCAGATATGTCCATCCACAACAAAATTATGGCCCTTGAATTAGTCAAAATTGCAATGATTGACCTTGTGAACATGATCAATTTAAGTCTTCGTTTAATAGTTCTAAACTCATACAGAAGCTAGATAACCAATGAATCGCTCGGTTGTTTTCGAAAAACAGCTAGATCTGTCCATGCATGACTGGATTATGGCCCTTTAAAACTGGCAACACAGCTTTAATATAACTTGTTAACACATCAATAAGTGCCTTTATTTATAATTTGATGTTTACCAGACTTAAACAGTGATTTGATATCTATAAGGTCTTTGTTCCTTTCTTAAACCAGCTATATCTGTCCTTTCATGACTGGATAATGGCCCTTGGAATACTCAAAATTGAAATAATTGAGCTTAAATAGAACAAATTAGAAAATCTGATGTTTACCATTTTATACATTAGTTAGATAACAATGAGAGCTTAGTTCCAATACTAGCCAGATCCGACCAAGCGTGACTGTACTATGGCCCTTTGAATTTGCAAAACTGCTAATATTGAGCTTCTAAACACAATAGTGTCTTCATTTATTATCCGATCGTCACCTTACTTATACATTAGTTAGATATCTATGAAAGCTTGGCTCCTGTCTTAAATTAGCTCATTCATGGCTAGATTGAAATTGTTAGAGTTGCTATGTAACCATCAGTTGCTTACAAATGTCTTTATGACCTCGATACAGAAAGTGACTAAACAAGGCAAGTCAGTAGAGCACAGGCCCTCATGGGCCTCTTGTTTCATGTTTTTGTCTCAAATTGCTGAAAGCAAAAAAAATGGTTCTTTTTCAGCGCACATCTCAAAAGGGATTTACCCTGTGCGTTTAATATGACATAAATGGTATGTTATTTTGGAATAATAGCAAGGGAGAAGGATACAATTTAATGTTATACATTCAATTATTCTAAATCATATTTTTTTAGGATAATACTGAATTTTCTGTATGAATTGTCAAGTCATAAATAACAAAATTTATCCCATAATTATCTAGTACCAAATGCAAGGGCATTTCATATTTTCAACACCCAGTAATGAGAAATGTAAATTAGTTTCATTAATTATTTAAACTTTCTGCAGACGAAATGTCAGAAGGCTATATTTAGTTTAATTAAAGTTTGATAATGTTTACTGGTATCTTGTTCCCCCCTTTGTCCCTCACCCTTCTACTGTTATCTTAAATTACTGAGCGTGTTTGGTTTAGTAAATATCAGCCTGTTGTGTTTAAAAAAAAAAATTAATATGGAAAATGTCATAGCTTTCACTCAGGTGTTGGTGGTGGTGGTGGCTGCAGCACTGTTGGTGTTGTTTCGCAAAATCTTAAACCTTCAGAAGGCCTTAACTCAAAACCATTCAAGATATTCATATGAAACTTGTTGCACATGTTGCCAGAGACAATACGCATAAACATAGAAAGGCCCAAAACTCTGAATTTAATAGTTGTTAGGTTAAGCTCCATTAGTCTTAGCATAAACTTCCTGGTTGTTAATTGTTTGTATATTTTTAGCTTTACTAGAGGCGAAGGATAAGGAGGCAGTACTACTCGCTCTGGCGTCGGCGTTAACATCTACACCTGCTACGGTGTCTGCTTCGGCGCCCGGTTAAAGTTTTATGGAAATTTTGCATTATCACTTATAACTGAAATATCCTTACATAACTCCACATTATCCCATACAGATTATGGCCCCTGATTGACTTAGGAACTTAGGTTAACTTAGTTTTAGGGTAAATAATCTGTCAGGTTAAAGTTTTAGGGCAAGTTGGGGGTTTTACTAGTAACTTTTATACCCTTCATATAAATGACTTAATACTAAAATATAACACAATTATTGAAGATAATCTTACAAATAGGATATGTTACACCATTTCAATCTAAATACAAATTGTGGCCCCTGATTGACTTAGGTACTCATGGGTTAGAGTTTAAGGCACATTGTATCTAGTTCTAGTTTTAGGGTAAGTTGGGATTACTTCTGTACCCTTCATTCAAATCACTTAATACTTCGCACAGCTGACTTACTAGCTACGGCCATCCCACAATGAGGTTACATAACACCATACTATCCTAAATACAATTATGCCCTTGATTGACTAAAAAAGTTAAATTCAAGTTTTTGGGCAGCTTTGGGTTTTAACTTTTGTAATTGATCTCAAATACTGTTCATTCAATGGCCTTCATACTTTACACAGTAGTCATTACACTATTAAGTTACATAACCCTAAAAACATATTATGGCCCTTAATTGACTTTTTTATTGCTTTTGACAGGCACATGTTTATGTTTTTAACAAAGTGAAACCTGGTAATTAGAATATGACGTACGTCATTGTTAGACGAGACTGCGGGAGGGTGGCGTCAAACTCTAATTTAGAAGTTACCAACTAATTATGTCTCCCCCTCTCTGGGGGAGACATATTGTTTTTGCCCTGTCCGTCAGTCCGGTAGTCCGGTAGTCCGTCAGTCCGTCCGTACGTCACACTTCGTTTCCGATCGATAACTGGAAAACCGCATGACCTAGGATCACCAAACTTGGTAGGGAGGTTGGTCGTGAGGTGTAGAGGATCCCTCTTGTTTTTGGGGTCACTAGGTCAAAGGTCAAGGTCGCGGCGACCCCCAATATAAAATACATTTCTGCTCAAAATCTTGAGAACGGTTTGACCTAGGTTCACCAAACTTGGTAGGGAGGTTGGTCATGAGGTGTAGAAGATCCCTATTGTTTTTGGGGTCACTAGGTCAAAGGTCAAGGTCGCGGGACCCCCAATGTAAAAAACATTTCCGCTCAATATCTTGACAATGGTTTGACCTAGGTTCACCAAACTTGGTAGGGAGGTTGATCATGAGGTTTAGAAAACTCCTATATTTTGGGGGGTCACAAGGTCAAAGGTCAACGTCGCTGTGACCTCTAATGTAAAAAAATATTTCCGTGCAATATCAGGAGAATGCTTTGTTCGTTTCCGATCGATAACTGGAAAACCGCATGACCTAGGATCACCAAACTTGGTAGGGAGGTTGGTCGTGAGGTGTAGAGGATCCCTATTGTTTTTGGGGTCACTAGGTCAAAGGTCAAGGTCGCGGCGACCCCCAATATAAAAAACATTTCTGCTCAAAATCTTGAGAACGGTTTGACCTAGGTTCACCAAACTTGGTAGGGAGGTTGGTCGTGAGGTGTAGAGGATCCCTATTGTTTTTGGGGTCACTAGGTCAAAGGTCAAGGTCGCGGCGACCCCCAATATAAAAAACATTTCTGCTCAAAATCTTGAGAACGGTTTGACCTAGGTTCACCAAACTTGGTAGGGAGGTTGGTCATGAGGTGTAGAAGATCCCTATTGTTTTTGGGGTCACTAGGTCAAAGGTCAAGGTCGCGGCGACCCCCAATGTAAAAAACATTTCCGCTCAATATCTTGAGAATGGTTTGACCTAGGTTCACCAAACTTGGTAGGGAGGAAGTACAAATTTCATGTCCATCATTGATTATTTCTCACCTACGACCACACAATGGGGGAGACATGCGCTTTTTCAAAAAAGCAATCTCTAGTTTTAGTTAAGTTAGACATATAGTTACCAAACTTGGTATATAATAAGAGTTAATGAAGATGTTTCATGGTATTGAGTTTGGGGCCACTAGGGTCAAGGTCAAGATCACTGTTGCTTAAATAGAAATATGATTGGAACTGAATTTCTTTAATTGAAGTTAACATATTGCAACCAAACTTATATAGGAATAGTTTGTACAGACCTTTCATGTGATTGTTTTTGGGACCCAAGGTCATGGTCACTGTTACTAAAAATAGAAAATTGGTAAGTAATGAATAATATTAGTAGGATTAACATATCTGGACCAAACATGGTATAAAGCGCGAGTTTATAGAGACCTTTCAAGGAAATGCGTTTGTAGCTTCTAGGGTCAAGGTCACTGTTACTAAAAATATGTTATTGTTTGTTACTAAATAACTTAAGTAAGGGTTGACCTATTGTGACCAAACTTGTTTTTAGCCCGAATATTCGAAGAATAAGGAGAGCTATACTACTCACCCAAGCATCAGCGTTGGCGTCACCCCTTGGTTAAAGTTTTGCATGCAAGCACACATAGGTTTATATCTCAGCAACTACTTGAGGTATTGCATTGAGACTTTATACAATGGTACTCAAACATCCAACCTACTTAATTAACAAAGTTTGATAACTCTACTTTGCATTTAATGCCAATAATAGGCCTTTATTATTTGACTTAGAAATTGTGGTAAAGGTTTTGCGTGCAAGCACACATAGGTTAATATTTCAGCAACTACTTGAGGTATTGCATTGCGACTTGATACAATGGTACTTAACCATCCAACCTACTCAATTAACCAAGTTTGATAACCCACTTTGCATTTAATGCCAATAATAGGCCTTTATTATTTGACTTAGAAATTCTGGTTAAGGTTTTCCGTGCAAGCACACATAGGTTAATATCTCAGCAACTGCTTGAGGTATTGCATTGAGACTTTATAAAATGGTACTCAACCATCCAATCTACTTAAATAACCAAGTAAGATAACTCTAGTTTGCATTAAATTCAAATAATGGCCCCTTTTTTATTCAACATAGAAATTCTGGTTACGGTTTTGCATGTAACCACTTTTAAGTCAATGCTTCAGCAAATACATCATGTATTGCATTGAAACTTTACACACAGGCTCCCAACCATTTAACCTTGTTATTTAATCAAGTAAGATAACTCTAACTTTCATATTATATAATTTTTGCCCCTTTATTATGCGACTTAGAAATTCTGGTTAAGGTCTTGCATGTTAGCACACATAGAATAATATCTCAGCAACTACTTGATGTATTGCATTGAGACTTTATACAATGGTATTCAACCACCCAACCTAATTAAATAATCAAGTTAGATAACTGTGTTTTGCAAATAATGGCCCTTTATTATTACACTTAACAATTCTGGTTAAAATTTTGCATGTAACCACTTTTATGTTAATATCTCCGCACATCATGTATTGCATTGAAATCTAATCTAACAGTGATCCATGCATGTTTTGCCAAAACTTTTCAATCCTTACACTGAAAAGCGGCGGAATAGTCGAGCGCGCTGTCTCTGTGACAGCTCTTGTTTTTTTAAGAAGAGTTTATGGGGGACTTTTGGTTGCATTTGTGGCCCCTAGGGTAAAGGTTACTGTTTCTTAAAATAGGAAAAATCAGTTGAAACTGAATCTCACAACAAAGACTGAATTTCTCCAGTCAATCATTTTTATTGAAAACCTCATGCAGGTTTGCTGGCATTGCAGTGTTTCCTGTTTACTTTTAATTTAACCTTTTTTATTGCTTTTATGGCAGGCACATATAATGCTTCATTATTGTATTCATTTGTATAGTTGAGTGCACTGTCCTACAACAGCTCTTGTATCATATGTTGTTTTTAATTTTGTAAGGTTCATTTCTTGAGCTTAAAGAACAAAAATTTGCAATAGTTACTGTTAAAGAATTCAATTGAGTTTCTTGAACAATTCTAGAACATTACATAACCAGTTCTAGAACTCTTCTGAAAAAGTTCTTAAAAGTTTAATTCAGTGAATTGGTCATTAGTCATCAACTTTTAAGTATTTAATAAAATCAAAAGCAGCTCCTGAAATTTCACAGGGGAAGTCTATAGTTTTAAAAACTGTCTTGAAATAGAATGCTTCAAAAAAATATATTATTTGACTTGAATATCACCATAGTTCAACAGAACAACAATCATATGGAATTCTAAACAGAGTTTAGAACTTATAGACATGAACAAGTAGGTGTGACAGTTTTAAATCAAACTTGCCCTCATTACTATAAATAAAACTTTAATCAAATCAAAGCCTATCCTTTGTGAAATTTTCCTTTCATGAAATGATGTGGTTGCTTCCCTCATTTTTGTGGGGCAACTGAAATATTTTGTTTTTGGCTAGTCTGTTATTTAAAAGTAAAAAATAGAGGTAAAGTCATATCTCTGCAGATATCAAAACTAAAGAACCCTATGAAAAGATAAATGAAGCTTTGTCAATAACTTAATCAGTGACATTATAATGTAATCTATACCCATTAAAACGTACCATGTTTAAGTGTTTTGTTTTTGTTTTTGTTTATATTATATTAACTCCCATATCAAAATGTAAACAAGTAGGCGGAGCTTAATCATGCTATAAGTAGCATGCGGATAAATAGCACATGAATGCTAGTTATTGAATGCTGTCCATGACAACATGGTACAGAACAGTTAGGCCAGAGTTTTTTCGTTTTATGGGAATTTTTTCAAAAATTAGTGCCAGGAGGAGGGAATAAAAATAAGAAAAAGTTGTCAAAAAATGAGCGTCGAGAAAAAAGAATAAAAATAAGATGTATTTTTTTCGATTTTTTTTTCGAATTATTTTATACAATGCATGTTTTTAAGTTGTGCACACTTGTTTTGAACTCTATACTTCTGCCTTTTGTATAATAGTGTTGTGCCACAGCTGTTAGGGGGCATCGTCAGGTTTCAGAAAGAATGTGGCTCAAACATTTCAAGTTATTATGTCTCCCCCTCTCTGGGGGAGACATATTGTTTTTGCCCTGTCCGGTAGTCCGTCCGAACGTCACACTTCGTTTCCGATCGATAACTGGAAAACCGCATGACCTAGGATCACCAAACTTGGTAGGGAGGTTGGTCGTGAGGTGTAGAGGATCCCTATTGTTTTTGGGGTCACTAGGTCAAAGGTCAAGGTCGCGGCGACCCCCAATATAAAAAATATTTCTGCTCAAAATCTTGAGAACGGTTTGACCTAGGTTCACCAAACTTGGTAGGGAGGTTGGTCATGAGGTGTAGAAGATCCCTATTGTTTTTGGGGTCACTAGGTCAAAGGTCAAGGTCGCGGCGACCCCCAATGCAAAAAACATTTCCACTCAATATCTTGAGAATGGTTTGACCTAGGTTCACCAAACTTGGTAGGGAGGTTGGTCATGAGGTGTAGAGGATCCCTATTGTTTTTGGGGTCACTAGGTCAAAGGTCAAGGTCGAGGCGACCCCCAATATAAAAAACATTTCTGCTCAAAATCTTGAGAACGGTTTGACCTAGGTTCACCAAACTTGGTAGGGAGGTTGGTCATGAGGTGTAGAAGATCCCTATTGTTTTTGGGGTCACTAGGTCAAAGGTCAAGGTCGCGGCGACCCCCAATGTAAAAAACATTTCCGCTCAATATCTTGAGAATGGTTTGACCTAGGTTCACCAAACTTGGTAGGGAGGTTGATCATGAGGTTTAGAAAACTCCTATATTTTGGGGGGTCACAAGGTCAAAGGTCAACGTCGCTGTGACCTCTAATGTAAAAAAATATTTCCGTGCAATATCAGGAGAATGCTTTGATCTAGTTACATTTTATACCAGTTTGATTGATTGGAAGAACTGATAAGATATCATAGTATAGCCATGGACAGGATTCTGTGTTTATAAAAAAAAGTCTCCTTAAAGCTTCAACTGAATTTATTATGTCTCCCCAATTAATGGGGAGACATATTGTTTTTGCCCTGTCCGTCAGTACATCCGTCACACTTCGTTTCTGCTCAATAACTAAAGAACGCTTGCACTCAGGAACTTTATACTTGGTATGCTAGTTGGTCATGACTAGTAGATGACCCCTATTGATTTTGAGATCAATAGGTCAAAGGTCAAGGTCGCAGTAGATATTCACTATTTAATACAGGTGAATAAACCAAACTTCACTGTTGGTTTGTCTCCTGTCCATAATTACAAATTTCATGTCCATCTTTTTTTTTCTCAGATACGACCACACAATAGGGGAGACAAGCGCTTTTTCAAAAAAGTAATCTCTAGTTTTATTTGGTGAAATAAAATTACAACTTCTTCAAATATATTTGTAGTGTCTCAAATAAACCTAAGTGTCCATACTTTCAGAAAGTCTAAAATTTCTCAAGTTAAATACTATCTAAGTTATGTATTTCTTAACAGGAATAAATGCCAAAATGTTCCAAGTTTGTAGAAAATAAAATGACAGCCACAGCATAAGTGTTATTCATTTTAAATCTTTGTAAAATTATCAAACATTTAGCCAAAAATCCAAAGTTCTTAAAATAACTAAAAAAACTAAAAATGCGGCTTGTCTCAATGAAAACCTAAACAAGAATGCCACCATCCAGCAATTTCCATGGATTTGGCCATAAACTGGCTGAAAATTGGCCAGGTCATTGGGCCAGTGTGTCTAAACAGAGCAGCCAGTATTTGGCCAAGAAACGGCCAGAAAACAGCCAACTTTCTGTAGCAGAAACAGCGGCAGCTATATTGGATTTATATGAAAAACAAAGTTTAGTGGAAAAAATCCAGACTTCCTAACGCAGATTTAACATATAAATATAAACAATTCTCACTCAGGACATTAATATTTGCAAATAATTGGTAATCGATTAAATGATGCAACAATAGTTCTGTATTATAAAGGCAAAACAAGCTGTTATTTCACATAATGATTATTTAATCAATTCTGTATATATACATGTGCATGATTTTAATATGTGCTAGCTTCTACACTTTTGTAGTGTTTTTAATAGTCACTGAATCTTGCACTGGCAAAACCTTCAAAGACATCTGGCTCATTGTTTGTGTCTAAAATGTTGATTAATATCATTTTGGGTGTATATAATGAGATAAACAACACATCTGAGGAAATTTAATGTCTGATATACAAAAAAGAAACAAGGTATGTAACTCAAACTTACCTAATTTCACGGTCGAGTCCAGTTTTTTTTAAGTTTCTTAATCAACATACAAACAATCCATTTTAAAATAGGTGACATGAAAAGAGGTGTCAATGCCCTTTAAAATGGTATTCAATATGTTTATATAACTTTATTGTCTTTATACAAACAAGCAAAATCCAATGTCACATTCTCGTCTTTTTCTGTAGTCGGAATATGTACAGCAAATTCCAATTCTCAGTGTGTCGTTGTGTAAACAGGTCTACACACAGAAATATTTTAGTGATTTTATGCTTTGGTATAAAGAAAATACAATTCTGTTCCGATATCACAAAATGACAAAAGCCACAATTTTATGAACAACAGTATCAGTCTTCAAACTAAATCACTTTAAAATTTCATAAAAGGCGGCAATTTTCCTTACAAGCATTTAGATGATGATAATAAGCAAGTTTCAAGTTTTATTTTCATTATGGCATATAATATGAATGTGATATCACAAAACAATGAAACATATTTCAGTTAACATCATAAGCAAAAATACCCAAGCTTCCGCCATCTTACAAATTGTGCGCGATAATTTTTTGTTGTTGTGAAATTAGCGTTAGGTTAAATAACACTAAATTATTTTTGATCGGAGAATGAAGAAACCGGCGGCGAAAAGAATAAAAATAAAGTTAGGAATTTGAATCTTTTTCTTATTTGGGTTTTTCAATATTTAGGTACGGCGCTCCCGTAAAATGAAAAATAAAAAAGTCTGGCCTTACTTTACCCAGATCCGTCTATTACTGCTACGGGGGTATTAAAAATACTTATGTGCACTGTGAGGCAAGGCCGATAAATCTGGCTTGAAATAATGTTAAGTTATTCCCCTTGTTTGATATTGAAAATTTCTCAGAACTTGTATTGCGTAATTACTTGTTGAGCTCTTTTTAATTCAATATTATTATAGTGCGATAACAATGTAATAGAATAAAGATGCCATAAATGTTCCACATCATAAACATTGAATAATAATTGGCAATGGTGTTGCATCATATGTAGCATAGGCATCAATTGGCATCAGAAGCTTGTGTGTCTGGGCCTGATTTATAAAAACATCTAAATTAAGTCATTTCTAATAATGATAAATTGATTTTCTGAGTCAAATTAAAGAAGTGTATAAGTGTATTTATCATTAAAAGTATCTCAGATATCTATGTTAATGTATAAAATGACCATGGAAATACTGAAGAAAGGAAAATGACTTCAGTTCTGAAGTTTTTTAAGATGTTATTCGAATATCGGCCCTCATGAGGGTTGTACATTTGGTACTTAATGAAAGCCCCCATATAGTTATACTTGAGGTGCGTGTTGTATTACCAACCCTGGGTTGAACATTTGGAACTATGTATGCCCTAATATAATTGTGCGTTAGGTGCATATTGTATTACAAAGTCCTACTACCCTGGCAAACATATTTTTTATGCCCATTGTTAATCAATTGAGTAGAAAAAAGTCTGGACTGGAGCTGGGCTCGAATTTAAATGATGCAATTTGCAACAGTGACGCATTTAGCTGTCAATATGTTTATATTCTTGTCCCAAAGTGTGCCTGATCGTGGCCTGATCGTGGTGTTAGGTGTCCAAAAGTAGAAATTCATTATGAAAGCAGTGTTTTGCAATGAAGGGAGCCATTTGTTAACCTTTTACGGCCCTGGTGAGTGATGGCGAATGCTGGGATTGTCCTTTTAATATTCGAAATAAACAAGATAACTTTTCAATAACAAATTTGCGATTTGTCAACCAAAATTTCGTAATATGTGGCTAATGTCTGAGATAGTCCCACAAACTCCAAGCCTGACAATGATAAAAACCCGAACTAGGTCAAATAAAGTCTCAGGTGATTACGATATGAGTAAAAATCCAGCCATGGCTAGCCAAAACATTGATAAAGCCCAGTTTTGTAAATAGAATATGCCCATATTGTGCAGGTTTCATTTGAATGTGGACTAGTTTTTAGATTTTCTGGGATTTACGCAGTTTTCACGTGGATTCTTGCTTTTTCGTTGGGTTTTGTGTAGTTTTATGTGTCTGGAATTATATATATAGGTTTCAGTGAGATAAACACACACAGACAGTCATGTTTATGGGTAGGTAATTGCAAGAATGTCTGAAATTTTCAAGAGATTCACTAGATTCGTATAACATTTTCATGTCGCCTGCTGAGCATGGCAGAAACATACAGATTACTTTGTCCGGCATCGTCATGTAATCAACAAAGTGTAGATTCTTCAAACTTCGTATTACTTTCATTGGTCATCATGTCAGTTGATGACCGCTATTGATTTTGGGCTCAATAGGTCAAAGGGCAAATCATGGTGATCTTTAATCAATGCTTTATGACATTTGAAATGCCATTATTTGACAAAAATTTAAACTTGTTTGCAATCTTATTATTAAAGCATTTTTTTTTACAGTCAACCAAGGTTTTGCCAGTGATTACCAAACTTAGTGTTATTATCCCCGCCTATGAAATAGGGAGGGGGATATTGAAATGGCGTTGTCCGTCCGTCCTTCCGTCCATCCGTCCTTCCTTCCGTCCGTCCGTCCGTCCGTCCGTCACCTGCGTTTTCTCAGTAACTAGCCAGTAGAATTTCATGAAACTTAAAATAAATATGAACCACTATACTGGAATGATGCCCGTCCAAAAAACAATTTGATTGGTCAATTGTCCTTGGAGTTATTGCCCTTGATTTTTTGAAAAATGCACATTCACAGCCATTTCTCAGTCACTAGCTGGCAGAATTTCATGAAACTTAAAATAAATATGAATTACTATACTGGGATGATGCCTGTTCATTTTTTTTTTGGATTGGTCAATTGTACTTGGAGTTATTGCCCTTGATTTTTTGAAAAACTCTCACTTACAGCCATTTCTCAGTAACTAGATGGTAGAAATTCTTGAAACTTGAAATAAATATGAACCAACATACTGCGATGATGCCTGTATATTTATATTTAGGATTGTGTAATTTCTATATGAATTATTTGCCCTTGATTTATTAAAAGATCCATGTTTGCAGCCTTTTCTATGCAACTAGCTGGTAGAATTTCATGACACTTGGAATAAATAAGAACCAACATACTGTGATGATGCCTGTCTATTTTTCTTTTGGATTGGTCAATTTTCCTTAGAGTTATTGCCCTTGATTTATTAAAAAATCATTGTTTGCAGCCGTTTCTCAGTAACTAGTAGCTAGAATTTAATGAAACTTGAATGTTATATGAACCAACATCCTGCAATGAACTTCTTCGTTGAATTTCTACGGCTACATTTTTATCTCAACTATTGAGTACTATTTTGCAATGATTGATGTTTCTGAGTAAGCAGTTTCGGAAAAGACAGTTTTATTTAATCATCCCTCTGATTTATTTCGTTAAAAAATTTTATCATAAAGTTGTCCCGGTCGATATTTTATAATTTGGCTCGGAAAGGGATAAACCAATGTGCTTATCTTATTCTTTCTGAGATTTTTTTTAACCTTCAAGCACAAACAAGCCATCAAGCACAAAGAAGCCATCGTTGGCGGGGGATATCTTTTCACTGAAAATGCTTGTTGTTAAAGAGATAATATGTTATAATCAGCATTACACCATAGACACTACAGAGTTACAGCCCTTCAATTGCCAGTATAATCATGGCATAAGCAGGGATGTGCTTTGTCCGCAGATTCCCAGATTTCTGTCGATCTATATAACATGCCTCCAGGGACAAAAAAAAGAAAAGAAAAAATATTACAAAAAGAAAAGAAAAAAAGTAGAATTGTTTTTTAACAGTTTAAAAAATGTAACAGGTTGTTTTTGGTTGTTACTTTATTTGTTGTTTGTATTGACACTATGTGGCTGGGTGCTCCAACCCCTATGATCTCCATGGGGGGGGCCCTAAAGCCCAAATAAACCCACCAAAATAGATTCAGCCCTTGATCTACCTGTTAAATTGCATCCCTGTGAGAGTATTAGTCGATTTACAGTTTACAGTTTCTTATTTATTTACAGTTTCTTATTTATTATTTATTTACAGTTTCTTATTTCTACCTTCAGATCCCAGTATCCTTGACCTTGCCGATGAGAAACTTGACCTAGATGGCAGTGTGGTATGTATTGAATTACATTTACTTAGTGTCTTAGTGTTTAACTAGGAAGTGCAGGGGTTTAACTGGGCCACCACATGCAAGCGCACACACACACACGCGCGCACGCACGCACGCACGCACGCACACACACACACACACATTCTGACCCTTCTTTAAATGATTCTTAGAATTCAAAAGCTGAATGCCAGCAGGTTTAGAAGGGGGGATCTTACTATGTCACCTCACACATGCTCAAACTCTCCTCTTGTACCATTATTAATTATTTTCCTGAAGGAAATCATGGTAAAATACATGATAAGCCATGAAAGTCCTCTATAACATTGGCAAGTTATCTTGTGGGAAAATGCCTTTAATAACAAGATTTTAGATACTTGTAAAAAGTTTAATATAGAAGGTAGATTGTTTTCCACTGAAATATTTAATCATAAATTCTAGAAAGTTTATCATTTGGAATGACAGGTAACTCTCCAACCTGAATTGTTAAATGAAAATTAAGTGGTTACCTCCCTTATATAAATTGTTCAGTATGTAATTATGTGACTAGCATTTAAAAACTGGCTATTATAGCATTTCCTGCAAACATTTGGAAATATTAAATATGTCAAAATATGAACTTGTCTTCTGATAAAAGAAAAGGAAAGATATGATTATGTTAATGATCTAATAAGAAGAGAAGTGTTAGTTCAATATGAAGAAAAAACACCATAAAGTTATGATCATTAACAATAAATCGGGGTTTTTTATGAAAACAGATTTTATTTTGGACATTGGTTTGGATCATAATGCACTGACTGGGAATGATTTATTAATTTATTTTTTTTTTATATATATATTATGAGGGCCGAACGCAATAGTGTTGTAACTCTATTTTTTTCACAAAATGATGTTTTTGCTTTTTTTACATGCTTTAACAGTTTTCAATCTGTCATAAAAATATTTTTGAAAAAATATTGATTTTTAAGTACTTAAAATGAAAAGTTGTCCAAAAGTCATATCTTAATTTGACTATTTTCATTTATGCAACACTGTCGTAACTTGAGTTACATACAGTGTTGCACTGAAAACTATGCCAAGTTTGATTTAAAAAAATATGCAACACTGTAGTAACTCAATGAATTTCAATAAAATGATGTCATAATAATGATGCCATAGTGCTGTGATTTCACTTTTGTCAGAAAAGAAAACAACAACAGTAAACATATACATGTACATGTTAAAAATTATGAAATCCAAATAATTTTGAAGATTTATTTGCGCCACATCTGAAGATTACAGTAATTAGGTGTTTTTATTTGTTCTTTTTTTTTAAATACTTAAGAAATATTCCTTATCCTAGTTATGTATTGTAACTTGTGCTTGAAGAAGTTAAATGATTACCTTAATATTTGATATTCTGAGGCGATATAAGTTATTGCAGTAGCATCTTAAGTGAATTAAGTCTTATCCTAATAAAACTGACTTTTTCCATAACTTACTTATCAAACTTATAGGATATTTATGGTAGCATTTTGATAAATAAATGAGTCTTACTTACTTCTATACCATACTAGTTAAAATAGCTTACATTTTTAATGTGGTATTGAAAATCTAATATTTGTAGAAAAATAAAGACTTAAGGCAAAATATTGTGATTTGGATAAGAATTTGTTCCCTAATGTTGATAAGTCAAAATGGTTGGGAATCAAATAATGCTAATTCAAATACAGTTCTTGTCAGTTTTTTTGTAATCACTCTTTAGATTTCACATCATGTTCCAAGCAAAAGCTACTAGGCATCAAGGAAGCAAACAGTTTTGTAGCAGAGGGAGACCATGTGTAGCAAATTAGTGCGCATTAGTAACATCCTATACAAATCAACCAACAAACTGGAATGAGGAAACGATGGATGAAATTTTATTTAAGGGTGACAAACTTATAGCGATGTCAATTTGAAAAGGCCATATTGGTCAACAGATGACATTCCTGATGTTCTGGACTTCGTTAACATTAATGGAGTCATGGCTCAGGAAGTGTCAGATGTATCAGACATCAGCAGTGAAGAATGATGTTGTTTAGATGATGAGGACACAGACAGCTACATTTTTTCTAAATTAGGCAATGGCAGACTTAAATAACATTTCAGAATTCCTTCAAACATTTCATTTGAATACTTTAAGAGATGCTTCTAAAAATAATGTAAATGTTTGTAAAAGCTTGTACAATGATGATGTTGCAGTTTACATCATGAATAACAGCATTGATGGGCATGATATGATGGTGATGTTGAAAGTTATGATGTTGAAGGGAGTGGTATTGATAGTAATGACGTTGATGGGAATAATGTTGGTGGGGATGCTGTTGATGGGGTTGATGTCAATGATGTTGATGGGGGAGATGTTAATGGTTATAATGATGATGTGGTTGTTGGCAATGATGTTGATGGGGTTGATGTTAATGGTTATAATGATGATGTGATTGTTGGCAATGATGTTGATGGGGTTGATGTTAATGGTTATAATGATGATGTGGTTGTTGGCAATGATGTTGATGGGGGAGATGTTAATGGTTGTAATGATGATGTGGTTGTTGGCAATGATGTTGATGGGGTTGATGTTAATGGTAATAATGATGATGTGGTTGTTGGCAATGATGTTGATGGGGGAGATGTTAATGGTTATAATGCTGATGTGGTTGTTGGCAATGATGTTGATGGGGTTGATGTTAATGGTAATAATGATGATGTGGTTGTTGGCAATGATGTTGATGGGGGAGATGTTAATGGTTGTAATGATGATGTGGTTGTTGGCAATGATGTTGATGGGGTTGATGTTAATGGTAATAATGATGATGTGGTTGTTGGCAATGATGTTGATGGGGGAGATGTTAATGGTTATAATGCTGATGTGGTTGATGTCAATGCTGTTGATGGGGGGAGATGTAAATGGTTATGATGCGGATTTGGTTGGTGGGAATGCTGTTGATGGGGTTGATGGCAATGATGATGATGGGGTTGATGTTAATGGTTATAATGCTGATGTGGTTGGTTGCAATGCTGTTGATGTGGTTGATGTTAATGATTATGGTGCTGATTGGGGTGATGGCAATGATGCTGATGTTGATGATGATGGTGGTCTTATTGAGGAAGATGATGATATACCTTTGATTTATCTTGTTGACAAAGGGGAAATCACTAGCTTATGAAAGTCAAAGCCCAATTTAAAAACCAACCATTGTAATAAACATATTTATTAAGCTTGTGCATAAAGCAGATCATTCCAGATGCCCATCACTCCTCTTTCCTCCTACTCTCACATGACACTGCAGTTTCAAAGTCCAGGGTAGCCTTCGCAAATAAGACTAAAGATTGTTACTTTGGGCGTTAATTAATTTTGACATGTGTTATATTCATTGATTTAATAAACAAACATTCAGCACATGGCTTGAGCCCTGAATAGCAGAGCAATTAGCTTTTTTATCATCGTAAATTTCGACGAATCTGACTTCGCCGTTGTCAAGGCGACTTAGTCGCTCCAGTTGCCTTGAATGAAGCATTCTTGAATAATAAGGCTTTGCGTATAAAAAAATTAATGCGTTACGCGTTTAATTGGCATGTTTTTTTTAATCACATAAGGAAAAAAACGAAGCCCGGTCGGGCTAGTTCCTGTGGAAAATCGGTAGCCCCAGCTGAAATTTGTTAGCCTCAGGCTATCGGGCTACCGCGAATTTCAAACACTGTTGTTAAATTTGAGATACAGGATGAACAAATCTTGTTGTGAAAATTAAATACTTGAGTGATTAAATGTTCGAAAGTAATACAGACATGTTGTATTATGTTCTGATTTATGCTTCATTGTTTTAAGAGAGCCTGACTCTTTCCCATTATTTAGGTGTAAAGTTAGACTTCTATTCAACTCGAATAATGAGCATTTTCAAACATGATGCACTATGGGTTGTAATAATAATTATCATAATTATATAAAAGTTGTCCATTAGAGTTTAGTTATTAACCATATTTCTCATTGATAATGACAAAAATAAAAAGTGCAACAGTGTTGCATTAATATATTTTCTCAAATTGAAATAATATCAGGTGGAAAACTGTTGTAAGTCAAGTTACGATAGTGTTGCATAAATATATACTTTAATGAAATCTGACTTTTGAGATGGAAAACTGTAGTAAGTCAAATTTTCATCAAATTCATCTTTTGTGTTCAATGTTTGAAGATAATATATTTTTTGGTTTAAAACTATTATACAGTACAAAATTGTTATGTTCAAATACTTTAAATATATCCAACAAAATGTCATATAAATTAAGAAGTTTTTTTCCTTCTCCTGAACAATTTTGAAAAATGTAGTTACGACAGTATTGCCCTCGATTTGTATATATATCAAATATTACTAACATTTCTGCAATTTGGTATTTTGTTAGGTATTATTAACTTATGCATCTTTACCTAAATTTTATAAGCAAGTCCTTGACACAAAACATCTTCAGGTATTTAGTTTAAAATTTGTCATTCTGTGAATATAATCAACACACAGTTTAATTGATACTTTGGCAGATATAGCTGTTTTTAGAGAAAGAAAAACAATGGCCGAGTTAAACCAAAAGATGTCAAAATATGGTAAAAGTAGCTCCCTTGACCAGTCCTCGGCATTCGAAGGTTGAGTACTGGGAAAATGGTGTATTCCGTGTTGATTAAAACAAGGAAGATTGTATCCGGTGTTTCGATGCTTTACATCGAGTGTGTTAAAGAACCAAGAGGTCTCTTCACAAAGAGATTAAGGGCATCACACCCAGACCTCTTGTCGCTAACTCTTCAAGTCTTCTAATATCAGGATTTTACTGGGAATTGCAGTCAATTTTTTTTCATGTCACTTATAATCGCACAATGCAGTTGAATAGGCACAAGCAGACCTTGATAAACTCAACAAACGAAACGTACAAAAAATGAAAAGAAATGGAAAACATTGAATTAGAATTGAGACTTTCTGCATGTAACTGGATCCGGGGCTTTTCTACAATGCGTGACACTTCTTTTGCTGCACAGAATATAATAGGGCGCTTATTTTGCTTTTGTGCAGGAGTTACTTTTAACTGTTTAAATTAAGTCCATGTAAGCAGACATGTCTTAAAGTGTCTTAAATGGGTTAATTAACTTGTTCAAGTTCATGGTTCGCAATATTCCTATATTGTTTGCAAATATATATGCACGTCAATTTGTTAAACGAAGCATAATCGCAATGTCATTTTACGACAAATAGTTTGTCAATTTGTTCTGGCTAAACAGTGGCTTCGAACAGTCTTTTAAATCATAGAAGAGTTTCATTGAGCCATTCTTACAAGCATAATTAAAATCTACAAATTGAATTGTTGATTAAAGTGAAACCAAAACAAACTGTATATGTATGGGTGCTTTCCTGGGGTATGTTAGGCTGTATATGTATGGGTGCTTTCCTGGGGTATGTTAGGCTGTATATGTATGGGTGCTTTCCTGGGGTATGTTAGGCTGTATATGTATGGGTGCTTTCCTGGGGTATGTTAGGCTGTATATGTATGGGTGCTTTCCTGGGGTATGTTAGGCTGTATATGTATGGGTGCTTTCCTGGGGTATGTTAGGCTGTATATGTATGGGTGCTTTCCTGGGGTATGTTAGGCTGTATATGTATGGGTGCTTTCCTGGGGTATGTTAGGCTGTATATGTATGGGTGCTTTCCTGGGGTATGTTAGGCTGTATATGTATGGGTGCTTTCCTGGGGTATGTTAGGCTGTATATGTATGGGTGCTTTCCTGGGGTATGTTAGGCTGTATATGTATGGGTGCTTTCCTGGGGTTTGTTAGGCTGCTTTTTCAGTAGTTATTTCCACAAGATGTGGAAAAGTATAGGCCAACGGAAATCGTTTGTAAGATATGTGAAGTAAGTCGACAGACCATATATATATAGATGTTGCTCTTGATATGAAATTCACTTGATAAATTGGAGTGATTCAATGCTTCAAAACCTTGACACCCTAAGTTTATTTGCAAATAGTTGTAAATTTTCCACAACTGAGAGATAACTGATGCAAACTTGTGCTCAGTTGCTAAATTCCAGTTTTCATATTTTCCGTTGGCTCAATGCACTGTCTGCAGTGCACTGTCTGCAATGCGTGTCTGCAATGCGTGTTGTCAGACACTTCATCAGCACACTTTTTCTGCGTTAGTTTTCTGCTTGTCACAGATTTTTAATCGTCCCAATTATTCAATCAACGCGAGTGACACAATGAATGATGTCATCCGTTTTCCGAAAACACTTCCCATCAAAAGTGGAAAAAAGCTATGATGCTGTATTAGGGCTGTCACCATGTCACACACTATGGTGCTTAGGGAGATGTCATGCCCAGCAATTTCTAAGTTTACGTTATTAATTTTTAAAACTAAATTTCATCTTGAAATGTTTCCTTATCCAACGTGTAGGCACTTCCTTTTATTTTGTCATTCTCTTATTGACTCTTCAACTGTCCTGACATCCAACTTCCTGGCAGAATGTGATAATTACAAATGTCAGGAACTTTTTTACAGCGTTAAAATGATGTATCTTTACAATCATGTTGGCTGTAACGTCATGTGTCAAACCAACATGAGATTGTCATTTCCGGAAAGTTCCGCGTTTTTTCCAAGAAAAGGCTTGAAAATAAGAATTTCACTAAAAGTACTAACAACCGGTAACAATTTGTTGCTTTAAAGTGTAAGATGCCCTATTTAGAGATGAAGAACAAAAACTTTTCCTCAGTCTACGAAATCTCAGTTTTGCAGAAACTGTGCATCTTCGTGACAGTTTAATTATCACAAACAAAACAAACAAAAGAAAAATCAGTCTTTGAAGCCCCAATCCTCAAATGTTGGCTAGTAAAGTTTATTGTTGCTTCAGTGGCTGAAACAGTTGCTCAAATGTAAGTGAAGTTATATGTAGCCTTAAATTGGTTTAAAGAAGTAACTCATATAATCTTGAAGCTGCCTGAATGGTTTACAGGTAAATAACCAAATGTTGGCCAGTGGAGTCCAATGTGGCCTGAATGGTTTACAGGTAAATACCCAAATGTTGGCCAGTGGAGTCCAATGTGGCCTGAATGGCTTACAGGTAAATACCCAAATGTTTGCCAGTGGAGTCCAATGTGGCCTGAATGGTTTACATGATTCAAGTTACTCAAATGTTGGCCAGTGGAGTCCAATGTGGCTTGAATGGTTTACATATAGTTACTCAAATGTTGGCCAGTGGAGTCCAATGTGGCCTGAATGGTTTACATGATTCAAGTTACTCAAATGTTGGCCAGTGGAGTCCAATATGGCCTGAATGGTTTACATATAGTTACTCAAATGTTGGCCAGTGGAGTCCAATGTGGCCTGAATGGTTTACATGATTCAAGTTACTCAAATGTTGGCCAGTGGAGTCCAATATGGCCTGAATGGTTTACATATAGTTACTCAAATGTTGGCCAGTGTGATCCAATGTGGCCTGAATGGTTTACATATAGTTACTCAAATGTTGGCCAGTGTGATCCAATGTGGCCTGAATGGTTTACATATAGTTACTCAAATGTTGGCCAGTGTGATCCAATGTGGCCTGTTGCCATTGTTGTATAATGCATTATAAGTTTAGGTAATAATTTAGTAAAACTGATCAATTAGACCTTAAATTAACATCAGAAGGACCACATAATGGTTTTATACTAGTTGTTTTCTGATATTTGCAAACGTTTTGTCCAAAACGATGGCATTCAGTGATAAGGGAGATCATGTTGAACCCATACATTCAAAGCTTTTGTTTGGTCTGAAAGATCTGATCGACTTTTTGCAATGACTATTATGGAAAACAATGCTTCATACAAGGTTGATAGTTTTATCTTTGAAAAACAGATTTAATTAACAAGCTGATGTTCTGGCTTTTCAATTGTGTTGGAGTATTTTTTGTGAGGATCTATTTATGGTAGATATATATTATTTTTTTCGTAATATGTGCAAGAAATTTAAACTTTCAGGCGTTAGGTGTAACAGTATGACAAAAGTACATTGTAAAAATATATTAACTCAGTCATGATTGTAAAAGAATTTGTTGAAATAAAGTTCATGTATTTTTCATTCGAGGGTCAATGGAGTGTAAATTTTTGATGATTTACGCCTTCAATGAACTTGTATCAATGTTCAAAGGATCTACTGTCATGAATTGGATGAAACATTACTCCTTTAATTTCTGTTTAAGGCACGAAATAAGGTTTTAAGGTGACACTTAATTGTAATGTTACCTCCTTCTATGTGAAGAAATATTTGTGAAGATTAAACAAAGGTTATTTTTTGGTGCAAATTCGACCCTCGAGTGATATAACGTTGTCAGGTGCCTTTGAATGGAAGCTAAAGTTCATGAATGCAACGTGTTATTACATGTGAATGGCACCGCCCCCTTTTAAAACTAGGGTGTAATTTAGCGTAAGAGTATGCAAATTGAGTAGTAAAATGAATGAATTGAAGGAAATGCAAGTTAGAAGTGCAAACTTCAAGGTTCATTGTTTTTTGAAGAAAATATTTACGTCAATTGTGGCTTGGTGTCAGCATCGTTGCTAAATGTAATGTGGCCGCCCGTGTCTTTTAGAAAATACTTGTGAATTGTTATTGATATATTCAGTTAAAACATGGTTGTTTAATATCAACAGCATTTAACATTGCGCTTACTTTAAGCAAATTAACAGAATGTGAATGGGAACCTATTTCGGCCTGGTCAAATGTGAGAGGTTATGTTTGTCAGAGGTGTCAAAGTAATCCATTTGATTTAATGCAACCAATTTATGCTATAACTTATGACGAAATATAATGCCTTTATTTGTATTACATCAAACAGAATAGTTGAATAACAACCAGCATGGTGTTGAATGAAATCTTATCCCTGAGGATTGAAATCATTTTTAGAGTTATGGCCCTAGGTTGACTGCCAGGGCTTTGCAATCATGCCCGAGACTGTTCTTGTTTGAGTTTCATATTTTTGTCTGCTGTTGCATTTGTATGGTAATTTTGATCACATATTAATGTGACTCATAGAGACTATATAAAATTGAGTTATAAACTCTGAAGTTTAATATATACACTATATTATGGGCACATATGTATATCATAGAGCAGTTTTGCATTTACAGTATATATATACCTCGAAACCTGAGACTCTAATATTACAATTAGTTCCCGTCTGAAAAATGAAAACGACTTTTGTCCGTAAAAATAAAAAATTGTGTGGTTATAAGGTTACATCTTGTCCCAAAACAGGTTACGAGTAAACATAGTTTTTTAAGTGTTTTTTAATTTAATAAGGTTTTATGTAAGAACGTTTTAATATTGTCATTAGGGAATGGTGTTAAAATAATCTTCTAAGTGTACAGCTTTAAAGGTTTTTAAACTAGATATTAAAACACACAATAAAAAAAACAAAAAAACATGTGTAGGGTCGGGACCAGGAACCAGGTGTACTTTTATAGGCCAATGAGTACAGTGCAACAGATGTAAGTGTATGAAAAAAAATAGTCAAATGTATAGAAACTTTCTGAACTTTATTTTGAGTTTGAATCACTTGATGATCGGAGGTTCCAATAATAAACAAGGTGGCTTTATTCACAAATGTAGAATTTCAGAAAAATTATTTGCATTGCATTGAATAGAATTTGAATAAGTCAATATTTGTATACTGTAGAAACGTATAATTGAATCAGCAGGGGAAAAAAAATTAAGAATAGCGCCTATCTAGTCTTTTCTCATTGACAATTTATTTTGTCTGCATAATTATCAGCATAATATTATCTTTGTGATGATCAAACCTTATGAAAAGCGTGCTGTGAGAACCATACAACTGTATATGAATTTTGATATTTTTAATTTTGAAAGGAACGGTTTAATGTAAACATTGCTCGATTTAAATCATGAACAGTTAGGTTCTGTACCCATGTTGAACATATTTCCCTCAATAAAATTATGAAAATTTCAGGAAAATTATAAGATTTTTACATGTCATCATTTTTAATCTTGCATTCCTTGAAATGATAGAGCTGAGCTTACCAAATATTTTATACATAAGGAAAGAAATTGTAAAACAAATAATATATACGAGTTATAATTTTCAATGTTCTTTATTAGTGCCTTGTAATAAATTTAGGGGGAGTTGGGGGAGCCTTTTTGTGGGAATGATAAGTCTGTTTCCAGGATGCAGCTTATTTCTGGGCTGAGGGGCTGCCATTTTGTTTACAAAAAAAATCAACCTCAATGAGTGAATTAGCAATACATACATGTACGTTCTGAGTGACTCAAAACCATTATTGTTTACAGCTGCATGGTTTAAAATTATGATAACAGGAGATTAGGATGATTTTACATTAAAAGAATGTATGTATATTTCTGAACATGAACAAACAATACAGAAAGAAGTTCACTCTGCTGGATGGAAAGAGACCTTTAAGAGATCAGTCTAAAATGTTATCATTTTTCAGCTGTTTATAAGGCTGTCTGAAATCACCTTCAATGGCTTCCTGAGAAATTCACAAAAAGGAACTGAATAAAATTAAGATATTCATTGGTCATTTTAAACTTTTACTTGAAATCCAATTGATCATTGTTAAATTAGTCAATTGTAATAAAAGTGTATTCAGGATAAGAGCTCTTTAGATTTCTGATTGTTTAAAAGTTGAAGATTTTTTTTCTTCCATGAACGATTTTTTCAGAAAAGTTAAGACAAATTTTAAGGAGTAAAACACTAAAAATAGTATACACATTGTTTTTGGTGAAACATGGCTCAGTGCTTTGTTTTCCTAATCCTTGCTGTTAATCAATGAGACCTACTTAACAAAAAACGTTGTTGTTATTCAGGGCATTTAATAGTGCTGACAAATAAGCTGATGATAAAGAAATAGAGGGGTACTGCTGACCAATTGCTGACCATATAGATATGACATTTTTAGGCACCAGTCAATTGTAACCACGCCCCCCCCCCCCCCCCCCCCCCCCCCCCCCCCCCCCCCCCCCCCCCCCCCAGGTCCGGGGGTATACCGGGGATAGCCGGGGAAATGGGCCGTGTTTTTACCTTTCAGGTGGCCCCGCAGTGCCGGGTGAATGCGGTGGTTTTGTCTTTGCTTTAAATATAGCGAGGAATGGGCCTTACCTAGAGTCCCTGGGGTGCGGGGGCATTTGGCAGGGATTTTACCAGCAGATCATCCTCGCAGGGTGGGGATATTAGCTGGGGTTGGCTGGACCGAAAGTCAAAGTCCCCGCTATTCCCTGGACCTGGGGGTGCTGTGGTTACAATTGACTGGTGCATTACTTGTGGAATGGAAGTAATATGAAGAGTTATTTTATGTTTTATTAGGTATACAGTCTATTTAAGTTTGTTAAATATTGAACACTAGTCTTTACGTTGTTGTACCCTGACGGCCAAGTATTTTCTTGTTTCTTGCTTCTTGTTTTCTTTAAACTATAATGCATTGCCTAGAATTAAAACAGTTTTATTTTTCCATTCTACTCAGATAAGATGTCATCCTCTTTGAACTATTTATATTAAGGTTTTCCACTGACTTGATATCATGTTATATTGATGCTGAAGATATGTTCATCAGGACTTAGTTTTAATAAACAGTTCGTTATTATGCGTATGAACATTATTATATTTATCAATTCCCCCATTTGTAAACCTTTTCATGAACATAATCATGAACTTAGATATAAACCTATAATACTGAATGGTTAATATTCATGAAAACTGAGATTATATTCTTGAACAGACTCCAACAGTTCATTAACAGAATCATCTGTTTCACATTCACCAGGTGTCAGAAGTGACCTCTGCTTCTAAAAATACACAATCTTGTTTGTTTTAGAAATGTTTCTTCAAGATAATAAAAAAACATATACAGTAACCTTAGATTATTGGGACAAATTTAGGATTGAAAAATTGATAAATTTTACCAGGTTTGTTGTTTCAAATCTTAGTTATCTGACTTGGCTATCAGCTGAATGTGTGTATTTGCTAAACCTAATCTCCCGTCTTATTGATAATGCTGTAACATTATGTAAACATGCCTTTAAAACTTCATGTATATTGTAAAACTGTAACTTAACTTGATTTGGTACATTGTACATTTCAAATAGATCGCCAAGTCAGGTCATTGTGTAAATAAACCAAGTTTATTGTGGCTTATGTTTGAAATAGTGGATACATGTTTGTTGACAATGTTCTCCATAGTTTAAATAAAATTCTTGTTGGGGCATTAAATAGTGGAGTTTATAACTAATTGACCAAATTATAACTACTTATTCTGTGCATTTTTTTCGAAACAAGATGTCTAAAAAAAACACATTTAAAACTTAATTACTATTATACTATAGCTTAGACTTAAAGAAGAATGTTTGTGACAGTATAGTAAATAAACGTCCTGTTCCCTGCCGGTTAATAATGTCACTAGTCATGCATTGTTAACTGCGGTATAGTTTCATATTGTGTGTATACATTGATCGTGGATAACCTAGCGTGTCAATTCTATCTATTTGCGCGAGAAACATAGTGTTTTAAGTATGCCATTTTTTCACCACTATAATTTATTACACACTTAGCCCATTTATGATCGGTGATAAGATATACATTTGGGATTTTGTAAATAGCTGGATATATAAAATTATTCGAGGTATTGGATGTATTTAACAAGACATATTTTCATGGATTAAACATGTTTTATGCATAATAGTGGTTTATAAGCATTGACGAGTGGCAAATGAATTAAAAGTGAGATTATTCTGAGGATAACTTATCATTTATGTCAAACGGCTTGTCATACCATTATACATCGGAGGTAAGTATAAATAGCGCATAAGCGCATCATATATCTTGTCCAGGTTTTTATAATGTATTAAATTTGTGGGTTTTTATAACGTGTTAGGATTTGTAAGTAAAATTCAAAATAATGTATGACATTGACTCGAAGTAAAAATATAGAAAAGCAATTGTGATGTATATAATGTAATGTTATTTGAATGTGTTGCCGGGAGCCCTTAATAAATTAAAATACTAAGTTTGTGCATCATAGCATTGTGTCATTATTGCTTTATTTGGTAATCTGAATTGCTTAATTCCCCAACAAAGGGTGATTGATTGTCACTTAAAGCCTTGAAAAAGCTCATAACAACTATTCAAATGGCTTAAAAAATACTGTTATACAATAAATTGTTGACAATTATTTTCAGGTAATTGAACTTTTTTGGCCATTTTAGAGTTAATTTCATATAATAAAAGTTTATCGTTTAGAATTGAAAGGCAACTGATGTCATTTATTGTTTTTGTTAAGTGGGTTATTTTGTTGTTATGGCATGTCACACTCTGGCTGGTAAAGAGACATTTGCCCCAACACTAAGGAAGTAACAATCCCTATAATTTGTTGACCATAATATACACCAAGGCCAAAAATTGAACGTGCAGAGAAGCGAGTGCGCTCAGCAAACGCACTTAAACTAACATGATCTTAACATGAGAGAAATGTGAAACATTTTTTTTTTCAAACAATTTTAAAGTAATCTTTATACAATAAGTCTGAATATGATTATTATGTGCCATTCTGGTTTATTGAATATTACTGTCAAATGCAGGCATAAAATTACTTCATAATTGTATTTATTTGTTTAAATTTAAAGTACCTACTTCAATGTATAGAAAATGGCTTGGATTTCAGCAAATTATCTATATAGTTAAATGGCAAACAGGCCAGTTTTTGTCAGTTTTATAATTTATAAAAACATGAAACACTCAGCTGAATATCAAATGAATTTCGAGTTATCAATGTTTTTGGCTGCATTTGACGTCTTTAATTTACATAATGATAAAGAATGTAATTATCTTATGACAAAATAAATGCAATGCATACAATTTAAAAAAAAAAATAAGAGTTATGCAGATATGCTTAAAATTAGCTAATGCATGAAGAATTTTTTTAATGAAAGTAATACATGAACAAAAGAATAATTTAATCGATGCATAGATGCGCTAAGGGTCTTTTTACTAGGTTACATTTTAGGAGCCTTAGAAACAGAGTGAGGGTAAAATGGCTGTATAAAGCACTTCAAACTGTTATGCCTTGCTGTTGAGAAACAGTGAGGGTTGGCTTTATAAAGCACTTCAAACTGTTATGCCTTGCTGTTGAGCTGGTTCTTTTTAAGTGACGTTGTTGTGGTATTTGCCATGGAACTAGAGGTCTCGGGTTCAAATGAAGCCCAAAACTTAAATGTTTTTTCGGCACAGCATAAAAAATGATGAGTCCTCTGCTGGTATGGTATGGTTACAACTGTGATAGAACAACACATCCGTAAACAACATGTTATTCAAGCATTTTGACCAGTGACTGCTAACAGTGACCTTGACCTATCACACATGTGAGTGTGACCTTGACTTATCATACAAATTGGCTGCTAAATTCGACCTTGAAATATCACATAAATTGACTGCTAAATGTGACCCTGATTTATCGCACATATTGACTGATGATGTGACCTTGACTTATCACCACCGGCTAACGTCTTTCAAGCAGCCATAAATAGAGAGGTTGCCAAATGATGTGTACGTATATTAAAGCTACACATATGTGTAAACAAGTTTATAAGTTGTTTGTGTTTTGCTGATACTCGCATTAATAAATTTTACTTGTGGATAAATAACAAAGCTATTTACTTGTAGTGCACGCTGATTATTGGACGTTGTTCTTGACAACATGGTACAATTTAACAGCAACATTTGAAATTATACACTCGTGTAAATGGTTTTGGGTGCCGTAACTAACACTTACCACCATCTTTAGTGAACCCAAAACACTATATGTTACGCTCTGTGATATTGAGTACCATGGACATATGGCTAGGAAAATCTTGTAATTATGAATGATAATTGTGGCAGTTTCACTGGTGCCAAATCATGGGACCTCTTGAAATGACTTCCCAATGAAATTACGTTATAATTTTTTTTTCTATATCGAGTAACAAAACACATTTATGATTCACTGTTACATGCATTTTCGTTGGAAAAACAGTTTTCTAAAACCCTACCTCATCAATATTTATGAAAACTAAATTTTGCCAGTCAATCTTTTCACTGTACTTATGTAATGTAAACAAAATTAAAATCTGTGGTTGCCATTATCCAGGTTTATCACAGGAGAATAACATTCAGACAACAAACCTTCATGAAGACTCCATATGTAGCCGTACTGTAAATTAAGATGTTTTTATAAAATATAAAAAATGTAATATCGGTCACCTTTCCCTATCACGGCAGGATGGTCATTAATGTTTTAAGTACTAAATCAGGTCTTGGACGTTTTGCATGAAACACATGTATCTGTTAAATTATTACATGTTAAAAAATACATGTTATATGATAAGTGAAGTTATCATAATCGATTCCTAACAACAACAGTGTTCATGCAACACTTAAAAATGAAATAATCAATTAATTACAGCCATTGTGGAAGAGTAATTTTAGCTCACTTAGTACCTGATGGCATTAACCCCACACTTGGTACCTGATGGCATTAACCCCACATTTTTAGCTCACTTGGTGTCTGATGGCATGAGCCCCACATTTTTAGCTCACTTGGTGTCTGATGGCATTAACCCCAAATTTTAGCTCACTTAGTACCTGATGGCATTTATCACACATTTTAGCTAAGTTGGTACTTGATAGCATAAACGCCACCTTTTTAGCTCACTTGGTACCTGATGGCATAAACCCCACATATTTAGCTCACTTGGTACCTGATGGCATTACTCCCACATTTTAGCTCAGTTGGTACCTGATGATATTAACCCCACATTTTAGCTCACTTTGTGTCTGATGGCATTAACCCCACATTTTAGCTCACATTGTACCTGATGGCATTAACCCCACATTTTAGATTAGTTGGTGTCTGGTAGCATTAACCCTACATTTTTAGCTTACTTGGTACGTTATGGCATAAACCCCAAATTTTTAGCCCACTTAGTACCTGATGGCATTTACCTCACACTTTTAGCTCACTTGGTGTCTGATGGCATTAACCCCACACTTTTAGCTAACTTGGTGTCTGATGGCATTAACCCCACATTTTAGCTCACTTAGTACCTAATGGCATTTGCTCCACAATTTTAGTCTACTTGGTACCCAATGTCATTAACCCCACAAGTATAGCTCATTTGGTGCCTTATGACAACAGCCCCACAATTTCACCTGACTAGGTACCTTATGGCAATTAACCCCACAATGTTACCTCACCTGATACCTAATGACATTAACACCACAATGATACCTCATTGCCGCAGTACATATACAACATATTACCTCATGGCAATAACCCCACAGGTTTAGCTCATTTGTTTACCTAATGCCATTTAATACTCCACGACTTTCAGTCTAAAAGCTAAGCTTTGAAGTTATGACCCGAAAGTCTGATACACAGGAAGAAGCATTACTATTTAAGTCTTAAAAATAACATCAAGGAAATTTATAATTGCTTTCTGTTTTAAGAGTCACTTAGCCTTTGTCCTTATAGTTACTCAACATGTGGTTTATGTCATAGCTATTTTGGCGTTGGTCCTAAAGACACGCATGCCCTTATAGATGTGTTTGTTGAGGGGGAGGGAGAGTGGGGTGGGGTCTTCTGTGGGCACATTCTCTGCTTAAGGACAATGCCTTAAATCTGACTTTTAAGTAGAAAATTGTTTAGTCAATTTCTGTGAATATCATCTATCGCTAGTGTGCAAACGTACATCTTGATTATTATTTATATATATTAATCCTCTAGCTGATATACTCAAGGGACGTTTCTAAAGATATGTACAGTATATCAAACCTCGCAAATTGTATAAAGCATTGATTTTTAGTTTGTCTGTTTTCGAAGAAAAAAGTCAAGACATTGATATAGGCATGGTGTTGCTGTCAGCGGCGTTGTTGTGCAAATACCCAACCATACTGCAAACTAAAAAACACACTATAAAAATGGTAGGATGAGCGCCTTTTTCGTAGAGTTGTGTAACCTGAACCAGAAGTATGTTTTTAGGCCTTTAAATTTCAAGCATCATGACATGCCAAGCTGTATCTATTAATAGTAATATTTAACGATTGTAATTGTATATAATACAGTTACTGAGTCCTGGAGACTGTAATTTTACACATTAATCAAAATAAAGCGTTGAGTATAAACTTACTATGTTCTGTCTTGATCTCTTTATTATTCATTTTTAAGACTTTAATGAATAGATCATACTATACAAACAGCTCTGAATATATTTAACTTGACAAGAAAGAGTTACTTTAACTTCCTAGTCATATAATTATCATGCTAATTTTTTAATTGTAAATATTTCCATAAATCAACGATGACATGCCATATTCCATCGCACAAAATATAATTATGAACACTTGAAGTATAGTCAAATAAGGAATGTTCATGTTGTTATCATAATTCAACTTGGGTTATGCTTTAAACTGGAGAAAAACTTGATTGTTCTGTGTTTTTATTTGTTAATTATGGTAAACATGTAATCATAACATATAGGCAACGATTGAAGTGTTTAAATTATTTCTATATATATGTTTTGATTTTTTTGCTTTTATTACTTGAAGCTTCAAAAAAATCAACTCATATTTGAATAAAAGAAAAAAAAACAAAGGCATATACTTTAATTAATTTATATAATTCCTGCAAAATTGAAACTTTTTTAATGATGTTTTGTAAAAGTTTTTGTTTCCATTTTAAAAATGTTTTAAGCAAGGGGCATTACTCTTCTAGAGTGATTATTTAAGCGCATGCTAATTAGTTGAATTTTCTTGGCTGAAAACAGTATGGTTGTCCTTTATATATATAAATATATATGTATATTAAGAGGAATTTTTGCAAATCAACATTGCTGCATTATCGTTTTGGAATGATCGGGTGTCAGAACAAGACAAGATGTTTTTTTGACCTTCAAAATAAAATGAGCTGTGTTAGTCCCATCAAAGAGCCATTCATGAGCATTTAACTAGTTATGATATTATTCAGAAAACAAACGTAAAACATATTTTGTGTTAACTTATGAAGTGTTTGAAATTAAAATGACAGTACTCATTTTGACACCAGTTTTTGTCCTTAACTGACATTTACTCACTTACATGATATTTCATTTACATGTCAGAGGTGGTTAATTTATTACAACTATAATTGTCAACATAAATTACTCGGCAGGCTGCCTTAACATATATACAAGTAAAAAGATGGTTTTAAGTCAGCATAAAGTTGCCTTTTAAATGATGTTGCCTTTGGTTTCAATTTTTCATTGAGTATTATTATTAATATGTTGTTTAATATATATAACAGTAATTTATACTTTTAGCTCATCTGAGCTATTGTGATAGGTCTTAATGTTCCAGGGTCCATTGTCCGGTGCAAACAATTGCTTTAAACAACATCTCCTCCTTAATCGCCTGGCCAATTTAAATGAAACTTCACAGGGATGTTCCTTGGGTGGTGCTGATCAAATTGTTCAAAAAAAATAATTCCAAGCAGAACTCTGGTTGCCATTAAGCTTTAAAAATCTTCTGACAAATTTACCCATGAGGCGTAGAGCTTAGATATTTGGTGTTTTACATTATCTAGTGTGGAGTGATCCTCCACCATGTTTGTTCAAATTATGCCACTGGAGACAAAACTGGCCACGCCCTGGGCTAACTTCCTGAAACATTTCTTCGCAAACTACTCATATTCAAATTTATTGAAACTTCACCGGAAACTATGTTGGGTGACCATCTTCAAAAAAAAATATACATATTCTCTAGCTGTATTTATGTTTCTGTTACTGTTCTTGTTTACTTTTAAAGAATATAAGTATCTTTCATGGCCGAGAGTGTAATACAGGTTCATCACGACCAGAGCATAGTGTGTTTTGCGGAAACAAGGTTTACTGAGTTTCCGCAAAACACACTGCGCGAGGGTGGGATGAACCTATCTTACAAGAGCGGCTATGGTAGATGCTTTTTCTCCCACCTCAGTTAAAAATAATTAAGTAAAAATGTGTTTTTTGCTGGAACTCTTTTGTGCTTAGTGAAAATAATTGCATATGGATATGCGATAATTCGTGGTTGTCATGGATATGCGCGCAGTGATTCCGATTATATTAATGGTCAAATCTGTCTTTAAATAGTCCTAAGGAGAGTGAAGCAATATTTCTTGAATGTTGCGTGAAAACTGTTTTATGGTGACATTCGAAGCGAGAAATAATTAACTAGCTTTCTATTTATTGCCACAAGGCAAGGTTTCCATGATGCTACAGACGACAGTCTTCAACAAGGGAGGTAATTACAATGTGGTGACCATAAAAAAAGGTGTTTTATACGGGCATTTTATCTTCGCCCGTGGGCAAGATAAGAATATCTAGCATGGTTAAATTATTGGATCTACTTATCTGAGGTGGGAGAAATAGTAATCTTGTTTGATGCTGGATTCTAGAGAACAATATTCATTCTACTACCCAACAAATGTTTATATAGGCAGTGTTTTTCTTCTTATCTCAGGTGAGCAATTCAGGGCCATCATGGCCCTCTTATTTAATTTTTGCAGTTACAATCTCGTAATGCCCTTTGGCTGATTCTTGCCTCTAAAAAATGGAACAGTTTTTTTCTTATCAGCTATTACTTTCATTTACATAAAAATTGTTGTAAATTTAATAAAACCTGTGTAAAAATTCCTATCTATGTACTTCCTAATAAAAGTCAACAAATTTATCATAAGGATAAGAACATGCATACAATATACATGTCATATCTAATCACTTGGCAAACATACGAGGGTAAAGTAAAGATAACACGGCACTGAGTTGAACTTGTGTGAAACGTAATTTCATTTGTTTACATTTGTCAGTAAGGTTATTGAGTTAAGGTCAGTTTCGGACTAGAGTCGAGCACTTTACTGTAGTGTACTTGTGTGTACATAAAATTAACTTCTTTTTGAATTTGAGAGCGTCTTGATTACAATTTTATAGTGGTCAAGGAAGTATTGACCTTTTAGTCAGGAGTAATTTGCCTTGCAAATTATTTGATATTTAAACTGGTGAAAGTACATTCAGATGTTGGAATGTATTGTGATAGGGTCACCTGGGTAAATGAAGGGGGAGGGGGATATTGTCCATTTTAATATTGCATCCAATCAGAAATGACAGAACTGACTTCAGAAGAAGGAAATTCAAATATATTTCCCTTAATCAAACAGCTAATTCCCCATTAGTTTTTTGAGGATAATACATGAGTGGTGATTTTTATGAAAGAAGTTTTCCAAAATTGATACAACAAGCTTAAGCCGGTTTTTATGTTCCCTTATGGGAGAGCAAATTGTTGCTGCTTTGTCTGTCCAATATGTCTCTAAAATATAAGAGTGCGCCTTTGAAAAATGCTATTAATTAATGTATGATGTCATGTCGAAAGTTTGAACACTAGTTTATACTTATATATAAAAAAATACAATGATGTTATTTAATGATGGCGATGTCATTTGTGATGTAAATGATCTAAATATAACTGTCGCATGTACTAAAATGTACTTATTGTTCAATCACATTGTATGTATAAATTCTTATACAAGTACTTATCATCTTGATCTTTAGATCTAAATTATACAAGAACTTAAATAGAACAAGAAAATTATGATGACACATGGCACCAGCTTGGAAATTTTGTAAAACTAATGTGTTAATGATATATTCATCCGAATGAAATATTTTTCATGCGCTATTGGCCAGCACTAATCTAAAAGTGTTGCATTAATACGTACAAATGAATTCATAATGTGTTATGAAAAGCGTCTTTGAATCAGGTGATGGGATTTTATATTTGGTTATTTAACCATTAAGCAGCTTCTTTAAGAACAGGTTTTTGTCGCATATATTGAAATGGAATGCCATGGGTGTTGCAGTTTTAAGATATTTATTCAGACATAAGCGTTTTCATTTATCCTGCGGTTTAGCGTGAGGTTTTTAAGTCAGCAGTCTGCACCCTATAAGCTTTTAGATATGCTTAAGTCTGCTTCAACATTCTTAGTTTTAATAACTTTTCCTTTATAGTAATTTTTATATTTTATGCCAAGGTTTTTTCTTTCGAATGTATAATATACTAAGAAATTGTCTGCTTCAGTGAGCTGTCTGGTGTCTTCAACAATAATAAAACTTAAGTAGATTAATCCTTTTGACCATTTCTCAACTTTTTTTTCTAACTGTGACTTGAACTTGTAATTAGCACATGTATTTAGGGCTAGTCCACAATTTACGTAATTATGATGCAGAAGTCAAATGTTCGGAGATTTTTCTATTTTGAATGTTTATTAACTGAGAAATTGTCCCCTGCAATGAGTTGGTGTTGCGTCTGCGACAATAACATAATTCAAAGAAATCCCTTTGACCATTTCGTAACCTGTGACTTTAACATATTCTTAGCACACATTTAGGATAGTCAACAAATACTACGTATTATGACGCAGATGTCTAGTGTTTGAAGGTTTTCTGTTGAATGTCTATTAACTAAGAATTTATCCCCTAACAATTTGTATAATATCAAAACAACTGTCATAAATTTTGATGGGGTTAATAATTTACCTTGCAGTGATTAGAGTGTCCGTACATTGTGTCTTGCTGGTGATGTACACTCCAGAACTGTTACATCGTCTATAATTGTTTTCTGTATAATCCTGGTTTTAGCGTAATTTAAAATAATACTGTTGTTGTTGTGATAGTCGAGTACTCAAGTAGTAAATTAGTATTCAAGTACTCAGTTGATCGATCGATTACTCGGGTACTCAAAATTGCCATCGGCAATAAGTCAAATATTCTCTTTTAAGACTGATTAAACAAGTAACATTTTAGAAAAACAACAAAGCTTTGTTTAATAGAACAAACTTAAGGAATTTCTGAAGTGCAAACTACTGTTACAACATGCTATAAGGCACCTTGCAAAAAAATTGTTGAGAAACTCTGTCAAAAGGTACATCATAACTAATTTATATATTTTTACTACCATATGTCAATGTAATTTGTAGCTTGCCTCAGAGGTTTTGCATTACTCAATCTTTAAGAATTCTAGAAAGTATTTAAACAGCTTATAGCAAAGCATTTTCAAGACATTTTTGTAAATTAAAGTATTTGAATTAGGGTTGAAGTGAAAAATAGTGAAGCGTTAAATGGCATCTGTTTTTTGCTCCCATAATTGTTTTCTAAGTAATAGTGATTGTTTTCTTTTTGCTTCATTAAACTGTTAAATCGGCATTAGCCTGGCCTGCTGCATTATATTGTTTGTTTTGGAACAAAATGTCCCTAAAATGTGCACTGAAAACCCACTTATAAGTATTATAATTACCCATTTAATGAAAATACAAACATTTGGAAATTATACTATGTCCAATGGAATGGTAGTATTTTTTCGAATCCATTATTGATTTTTTAGTAAGGTGGATATCAGGATTAAATGGTCCAGCTTGCATGGTCAGTAGACACAATATAATCTCGAACACTAAGTTGGTTAAAGGGTGATAAGTATGCATTGACAAAGTTCCTGGTTCAATGGCTCTCCGGGCCCTAAGCTTTTACTTTGTTAAATGAAAACTTATCACCATTATTTTAAAGCTGAACTCTCAAAGATTGATCGGTTTGACGATTTTTTTTATGTTTTGTCTTTGAATGAGCTGATATTTTTTATCCCGCGCCTTGAAAAGGTGAGGGGATATAGTAATGGTAGGCGCGATTCCGTGCATGTGCGTGTGTGTGTGTGCGTCCGTCTGTCCGTCCGTCCGTCCCACATTCATTTCTTTGCATCTCCTCTTACATTTCTCATGCGATTTCAACCAAACTTTCACAGATTGATGATCATAAAGTGAAGCAGCGCATATTGTCTGGTTTTTAGGATTCGACCATTTTTTAAAGAGTTATAGCCCTTTGTTTATTTTACATTTAAAATTGGTTTCTTTGCAACTCCTCTTACGTTTTTCATAAGATTTCTACCAAACTATCACAGATTGATGATCATAAAGTGAAGCAGCGTATATTGTCGAGCTTTCCTGATATGACCATATTTAAAAGAGTTATTGCCCTTCGCTTATTTTACATTTAAAATTGGTTTCTTCGCAATTCCTCTTACGTTTTTCATGCGATTTCTACCAAACTTTCACAGATTGATGATTATAAAATGAAGCAGCGCATATTGTCTGGTTTTTAGGATTCGACCATTTTTTAAAGAGTTATAGCCCTTTGTTTATTTTACATTTAAAATTGGTTTCTTTGCAACTCCTCTTACGTTTTTCATAAGATTTCTACCAAACTATCACAGATTGATGATCATAAAGTGAAGCAGCGTATATTGTCGAGCTTTCCTGATATGACCATATTTAAAAGAGTTATTGCCCTTCGCTTATTTTACATTTAAAATTGGTTTCTTCGCAATTCCTCTTACGTTTTTCATGCGATTTCTACCAAACTTTCACAGATTGATGATTATAAAATGAAGCAACGCATATTGTCGGGCTTTCCTGATTTGACCATTTTTGAAAGAGTTATTGCCCTTTGCTTATATAACATTTAAAATTGGTTTCTTCGCAACTCCTCTTACGTTTTTCATGCGATTTTTACCAAACTTTTACAGATTGATGATCATAAAGTGAAGCAGCGCATATTGTCTGACTTTTGCGATTTGACCAGTTTTGAAAGAGTTATTGCCCTTTGCTTATTTTACATTTAAAATTTATTTCTTCGCAAATCCTCTTACGTTTTTCATGCGATTTCTACCAAACTTTCACAGATTGATGACTATATAGTGATTCAGCGCATATTGTCGGGCTTTTGCGATTTGACCATTTTTGAAAGAGTTATTTCCCTTTGCTTATTTTACATTTAAAATTGATTTCTTCGCAAATCCTCTTACATTTTTCATGCAATTTCTACCAAACTTTCACAGATTTCTGACTATATAATGAAGCAGCGCATATTGTCGGGCTTTTGCGATTCAACAATTTTTGAAAGAGTTATTGCCCTTTCTTAATTTTACGCATTTCTTATGTTCCTGAGAAACTACCCTTATCATTGATTAGCTTTCGTTACAAAAAATGTCCCCATGAGGCGGGGGATATAGCTGTCTGTGACTGCTCTTGTTGCTTAAATGTCTGACAAAAAATCCTAATTGCAATTTATCTCATTTAAGTTTGAAAATTGATGTTTTATGGCTAAAGAACTAACGCTTTTAAGAATAATGAACTTTTTGGGAGTTTTGCCAGACATATGAGATTTGTTCTATTATGAATTATCTTTTATGACTCAGAATTGAAGGCATTAATGCCCAAATCAGCTGATTTTTGAGACAACTTTTTAAAAAAGTGTCAAAACTGACAATCTGTGAGAGTGCAGCTTTAATGACTAAATCGAAATTTAGGGGTCGTATTTTAAATGAGTAAATAAGAATCCGTCAGGTGATCCCTTTTCAAGGGACATAAGCATAAACACTAAAGTGAAAAGCAATTTCATCAATTCCATTTTTCCAACGCTCAAGATGTCAGGACTAGCTGCCTTGTTATTTAGATGAATTTAAATCAGTTTATGCAAGGATTTAAGGATGAAGTTTATCTCAAAGTTATGAAACATTAATAGTTCTCCTGCATGACAATAATTAGGCAAAAATATTTAAATATAAGATTAATTGCTTGTAAACAACTCAAAAAAAAACAAGTGCCAAATTATAAAATAACCATTGCGGCATAATTATTTCCTGCTTTCGATGTGTTTTAGATGATAAAGCCAGGATCACCTTGATATCATTTTATATTACCATAGTTTATATAATTGTAATGTTATTGCATTACAGTTTGAAGAACTATAAGAATAAAAGTAAGCATTATATTAGTGCCAACTTTTAGTAGTTATGACACATTTTGGTGTCCTAAGAAATCATACCAAATGCAAACAAAAAGTCGCCTGTCTGTAAGTTAGGGCATGCGCATGTGTAAGGACATATACAGTAATATTGTAATTAATCTTTAATTTTAACCAAAAAAGATGTTACCTCCACACAACAAACAATTTTATTGTGGATAGCTTAATGATATAATTCAACAAAATGCTGCTTTTTGCCTGAAACTAAAGTCTTTTGAAGCTGTTCAATACACCATACATGTATTATAGCTTTAGAGACTACCAAGAATGTATTGATTTCAGCCTCACTCAGGTTCAATGTGCTCCATTGAAAGAAATTAATGACCTCATTATATGTAACAGTACATTTTTTTCTTAGCCAATATTGTTTCTTGGGAGTGTTTTTTTTTTCTAACATTTTTTTTGAAAGAAAAATATGGCTTTTTTTAATATGAGAAGAATGCCAAGATGAATGATACTGTTTCACACTATATTGGACGTGAAATTGATATTTGCACGCTAGATAAAGCTGGATCATTCATTTAAGGTCATGTTGTATATTGTAATAACTCTTTAAGGCATTAGTAGCTGTAATTATTACAACCCCCCTTGGTTACACTCGGGACTCAATCTGGTAAAACCCTGTTTTGATCAATATGAATTTCAGCACAGTAAGATATGGTCCAAGCCAAGCTAAGTAAAGCTGTTTAATATTGATTCAAGATACGGAATTGTCATTCGTCCCCTCGATTTCGCTCTAAGGGATTTCTCTTGTTTTCAATATAATTAATTTCTCTTTTGCACATTGTTTCATTCAGGAAAATAGATTGTGCATCGTGGAGTGCAATATTCTGACAATAGTGCGGAAAACATATACGCTATAAATAGCGTGGATACATTATTGTGTTGATGTGCCTGTGCAACGCTAACATTGATATCGATACTTATGTTACTTTGCGTGTGATATTGTATATCGGATATTTAATACAGTATGGTTGTATATAATGTACAGAGGAATGTCAAACTTGTTTTTATGACTAAGAAATGTGATTATATTCAAAATGTCGGCTAAGTTGGTATTACTGTAAATGTAAATATTCCCACCGCAGTGCCGACGGATGAGTATATGTTGAGTATTCCGAAAGAAAAATCCAATAATAGAACCAAAGGATATTCTCAATATATAGTAATTGTAACCCCTCATCATGGATCACTTTAAAAGAGAGGTACATATTTATGTTCAAATATTTGTTTTAGCCATAAATATATAATATTTTCAAAAAATACGGACAAGGTTTTGACATTGAGCTTCTGGTTTTGTGTGTGGCGTCATTAAAAAAAGAAATAAAAAATGTTTGCCATTAAGAAACCAATATCAAAGGTACAGAGAATAATATATGTGCATGAACACAAATACCGTATATATATTTATATAACTGTAGGTCCGAGTTCTATCACTCAAGAAAAATCTTATCAGAGTTATTTGCCCATTTGTCACCAGAAGAAACAAGTAACTTGTTTCTGAATAAAAAATACCCGACACATTAGCTGAGCATTAATATGTTACTGGAATAGTAATAACATATATTTTTACCATGTTGGAACATTTTCGTCTATAGATTAACTTCCATTTCGCAACCATAACTAGTATGTTGGCCATAACCCTGAGCATAACCATGCAATCTGCAAGACTATAATAACAATCATTCTGATAAATTACAATGCTATTTATTGGTGTATGCACGCAAGTTATTGAACGTTGCCTCTGAAAATATTGCACAAAACAGTTGCAATTCATCCAAAACCTTGTAATTGAAAATATACACTTTTGCTGAAGTGCTGCGTATAATAATTTCAATAACTTAGGTTGTGGGTGTAGTAATCATTACGAAATATACCAATGTACATGCTTTAGTCACATGTTCAAAGCTGTTAGCGAATCAAAATTAACGTCAGCATAGGAGGTAATTTTTAGGTGAAAATTATGGGATCGTTGTTATATTTCTTGAATATATATAACATATCCAGGAGCACAGTTTACGTAAATGACATACTTATAATATTTGTACTGTCATGATTTCTGTTATATAAAAATTTGGGATGGCAATGAGTACCTGAGTACTCAATCGATCGTCCGAAAATTGTCCGAGTACAAATTTTGCGCTTGTTGCCATCCCTATAATTAATACTGTTGTATATGGCAAATGTATATAATAATTATAAACCATTAATTGTACTAATCTGTACTAATCTGTTTAAAGAGTCACCAGATAACATGATTGTGGAAAACTTGTCATGGAACATAACATGATTGTGGAAAACTTGTCAAGGTCCCATACAATTGGCTGTGACGTCTTGTGTGAAAGATGATAAAAATAAACATGAACAGCATGGCTTAAATAGTTGTCCAGGTATTCCCCCCTTTTACCTGAAAAACAAAGCATTGGTGTTCGCTCTGCATGGTTAATCGCTCTGCACCACTCTTGGTGTCTACTGACATGAATACAGATTTTTAACAGGCATTCAATGGAGGGATTAAGAATAAATTATATTACAATATTACCGTACATGTCTTAATAAGTTGGGACTATAAGATCCTTCTTTTGTTCTACAACTAACATTTTACTCGGCTCACGCTTATAATGTGTTTGGGCCTAAAAAAATTGTTTAAAAAAAGGTCAAGTGAAGAAAAATGCCCTTAAAATAAAACAACCTTCAAAATGTATATGACAGAAGTTGTGTTTGTTTTTGTTGCACTGAACCATGCATTTAGTTGGCATAATATATAGTTGAATTAGTTGATTTAGTAAAGCAAAAAAATATAATGTTGGCACGAAATGCCCAGCAGTTAAACTTCAAAAACCTTCATAAAGCCTGAATTTATGATGTAATGAAAATATTGCAGTTGTTTTCATCAGAGGCTTTATATATGATTTAATCCAAATCCATCCGGCGATCCCATTGGTCGAGACATGAGCATAAACACTTACTATTATTATTATTAAATTTTTAATGTGTCTTTTTGTCTACTTTTAGTACCTGTGTGAGCAGACACTCAAGATGACGAGCCTCGGGTAAGTTTTTAGTAGTTGTCTCCCTTGACTTGTAAACAAAGGTGTTGTCTCCCCTGACAAGGTGTACAAAATGTACATTATCATCTGTTCTGATAAATTTCTTACATGCTGGTTTAAGTCATGAACAAATTTAAATTTTATTATTTTTATTGGGTTGTTTGCACTTTTTTTTTATAACCACAGTATTTTACCCATTATCATCATAATCCTCCTCCTCGTCCTCCTCCTCCTCCTCATCATCATCATCATCATCATCATCATCATCATCATCAACATCATCATCATCATCATCATCATCATCATCATCATCATCATCATCATCATCATCATCATCATCATCATTGTCATCATTGTCATCATTTTCATCCTCATCTTTAGCAACATCAAAGATCTGATCAATTACATTAACATGACATCATATTGTAAAGTTTAATCGAAGGTGATATATAATGAGAGCTCAGCTTCATAAAACCTTCCTGGAGGACCACTTGGAATAATATATTTACCAGTTAATTAATTTTTAATAGCCAGTATAGACACCCTACTGCGTCCTTTTATGCATGTGTTATGCCCAACAATGTCACGCATGGAACAATTTATTACAAAATGTTTCTTGGAAAAAATGATTGCAGAAAAATAAGATTATATTGTGAATCAATAGGTCTTCTTGAAAGGAATGCTGATGTCATTTATTTCCCGTTTAAGACACTTCAGGGGGAATGGAAAATGTCAGAGTTGCAGATAATTTATAAAAATATACATCGGCATAGGAACTGGAATTACTGTGTCACACTTAATATCTCTTGAACAAGAACGTTACTGCCAAGTTGATGTTTATTGGTCACTAAGCATTATATACGAAGAACTGTCTGGCGTTTCACTTGCATCATTATCTATTTAAAAGATGTTGGATTTTCACTGATATAGTAAACATGTCACATTGTGTACATCTGAGAAAAAGTGTTATATTTATGCAGATACTTGTTGCCAGATATAGTTGGACGTTCGCTGAAATTTTGTCTGTTATTTCATGAAAATGTCGCTGTTTAGCATGGCAGACATATACATATCAATGTTCGGCATTGACCCCCATCCGCTCAGCCAAGCACAAATGCTTCTGTGAACCAAATAAGATGCAAATTAGTTGATACATTTCTTATACTGTATATTTGATCAAATGACAAAGTTATAAGAAAATTGAAAAAACGTTTCACTCCATATATAGAGTGCCCCGTTCTATTTCAAGAATGGAGATATACTACATTAACTGTATTTCATTTGTCCAATTTCATTTTGCATTTTTGTGATACTTCATACATTTCCGTTGCGCCAGTATTTCTTCTTTTTTTATATATATATATTTAAAATGAACTTGGCTGCCTTTAAGATGAAAAATTACTGTTCTTAATAATCAATAATTATAATTAGAAATTGTTATGGACTTGTTTTATGACTTGTCAGGTTTTTCTCTTTCAATTTTGTGTATTTTTACAGAGACAGATATGCATGACATTAATGTTATGGACACATTTTTCCCTGGGCTTGCCAGTCCACGTAGCGCCAACTTGCTGATAAAACTCATGTTTGAAAAGTTTAGATAAGCAGGTTAATGGGAAAGATAAGACTGAAATTAATAGGATGCTTTCCCATCAAGGAAATGGGTTAAAACAACAGGATGGCATATACAACTCTTGTTTGAATTGCAGGATTGCGCAATAGGGTCAGGCCTTTCGTAAAATATGTTTTAAATTCAGGGGGGAGGGGGGGTCCAAAGGTTCCTGGGAAAATCAAGATGTGTTCACCCCCACCACCCTAGGCAAAAAATTGCTCCAAACTTAGAAACTGCCTGGAAATCCCATTTTGTGGAAACATGAGCATAAACACTAATTCATTCTATAACTAATTTTAAAACTGTTTACAAGACAACACAGAGTTATACTGACAAGCAAAGTTTGTGGCCTTGAGGGCTAAGTCTCTGTGAGGCCCTGACATTTCAGCAGGTGTAAATCTCCATAGCTTAACATTCTCATGAAATTATTGCACTGTGCCAATTCATGATAGAAATGATTTATAAGACCTGTGGAAGATTTTTTACATAGACTGGTGATTTCATTACAGTTTGAAAAAATGAAATAAAAATTTGAATGAATCCTGATCGTGCAAGCACTGCAGCAGTGCTTGATTTCATGTTTTTTCCCCCTCCAAACATTAATTTTCTTCATTGATCACCTAAATGTTTTGTCGCTCTTCTGATTTCATATTCAAATATGCTCTTTTGACGGTCATTTACAGACAATATCAAGCTCTGTGAGAAAAAATTGCAACGATCAAAACCTCTGAACACTTCCTGCTATTCTGAAACTAATTTCTGATAGATGTCTATTGATTCGAATTGCGAACACAACTGACAACAATTTGGAGACTGGCTTGTGTTGTGCCATGCGCATAAAAAAATGCCCATTTTTATCTGGATAAATATCGAGGGAATGTTTTTCTCCATGATTTAAACATTCTTGTCATTTTTCCCCTAATTTTGAGTTTTTCCTAACATCAGTGTTGGCTTAAACTAGCAATTAGACCTGATCTTGCTCAATTGCTGATTGAACTCGAGGTTTAATGATACTGTTTATTTCTTGAAATGAGTTCATATGTCATTCTTTATTTTTTGTAATGATCAGGAATTACCTGCAACGAACTGTCAATGAACATTGGAATAATTGTTTTTTTCAATGTAAGATCATAATATATAATTAATCAAGTGCGTACAGAAAGGTATTTTCATTAGTGGTATAGCTACAAGTGAAATTTTCACTTTCGGTGTTCATGGTGTTTTAAACGCCAGTGAAATCACCAATGCTCACGTGAGCGACAGGTTATAATTCAGCAGGGAATGAAACATTTCCACGTTTATTAGTTGACATCAGCAAGTATCAGCCAGGAATGAATCCCATGGAACATATTTAAAACAACCCAGGGAACAAACCAGATGCGCCATTGGCCCATTTATACACATTTGATGTGCCATTTGAAATTTTACCCCACCAATGACTCGAGGGTGCAGCCAGGGCACAACACTGTTTCAATGACTACGCAGGATTCAGAATTTACCCAAGGTGACTTTCATTTTGGCATGTTGTCACTAGAACTGCAAAAAGCTCAGTAAGTTAATTTGCATTATCATGGATATTTCAACCGAATTTCAGCTCTTCTGAGGCTGCGGTAACTGCTATATGAATTTTCATTAGGAAAACGAACTTCAGTGTACTTGTTGAGTTTGATTTAGTTTTCATGTTATGTGCAAACTGCTAACATAGCCTTGTGAGGAATGTAATTTCCAAGAAATCAGAGAACAGTATATGTACCTTTTTGCAGGGTTTGATATCATTTGCTGTACTTCTTGGAAATAAGTATTCTACGTACATGCTGCAGAATTTGTTTTTCTAATAATAGTATAACATAAGCTCTTCAGAGTTAAGGTGGAAACAGCATTGGTTTGGAAATCAGGGATGGTGGAGATATGGAACAAAAGAGGATGAGAAAGGGAGAAACAATGGTTTGTTGGTACTGGGAAACATTCGGGATGGGCCCAATTCAGAAGCAAGGATGGAGCAAAATTGGAAGCAATTAGGATAGGCTGAAATGGGAATTTTTTCATCCTATGATGGCCTGATCAATGAGAAAACAAGGTGGGCATCAATGAGAAAACAAGGATGGCCATCAATGGGAAAACAAGGATGGCCATTAATGGGAAAACAAGGGTGGGCATCAATGGGAAAACAAGGATGGCCATCAATGTGAAAATAAGGGTGGGCATCAATGGGAAAACAAGGGTGGGCATAAATGGGAAAATAAGGGTGGGCATCAATGGGAAAATATGGGTGGGTATCAATTGGAAAACAAGGGTGGGCATCAATGGGAAAACAAGGGTGTGCATAAATGTGAAAACAAGGGTGTGCATAAATGGGAAAATAAGGGTGGGCATCAATGGGAAAACCAGGGTGGGCATAAAAAGGGAAAACAAGGTGGGCATTAATGGGAAAACAAGGGTGGGCATGAATGGCAAAAACAAGGGTGTGCATGAATGTAACGGGGAAACACAAGGGTGGGCATCAATGAGAAAACAAGGATGGACCTTAATGGGAAACAAGGATTGGTCAATAATGGAATACAACCTAGGACTGAAATCCAAAACAAGGAGATGTAAATAAAGTGTAGGCAATAATGTTAATCAAGGACTGGCAAAAATACTATACAAAACTTGTCAGAGATGGGAAACAAAGATGGGTCAAAATGGGGAACAAAGGTTTCTGAGATGGGGAACAAAGACGGGTCAAAATGGGAATCAAATATTGTCTGAGATGGGGAACGAAGATGGCTGAAAATGGGAAACAAAGATTGTCTGAGATGCCCCAGAAACAAAGACGGGTCAAAATAGGGAACAAAGATTTCTGAGATGGTAAACAAAGGTGGGCCAAAATGGGAAACAAAGAATGTTAGAGATGGGGAACGAAGATGGCTCAAAATTGTAAACAAAGGTCAAAATGGGGAACAAATACTGTCTAAGATGGGGAACAAAGGTGGGCCAAAATGGGAAACAAATATTGTCTGAGATGGGTAACAAAGGTGGGCCAAAATGGGAAACAAAGGTGGGCCAAAATGGGAAACAAAGAATGTCTGAGATGGGGAACAAAGGTGGGTTAAAATGGGAAACAAATATTGTCTGAGATGGGGAACAAAGGTGGGCCAAAATGGGAAACAGATATTGTCTGAGATTGGGAACAAAGGTGGATTAAAATGGGAAACAAATATTGTCTGAGATGGGGAACAAAGGTGGGCCAAAATAGAAAACAAATATTGTCTGAGATGGGGAGCAAAGGTGGGCCAAAATGAGAAACAAATATTGTCTGAGATGGGGAACAAAGGTGTGTTAATATGGGAAACAAATATTGTCTGAGGTGGGGAACAAATGTGGGCCAAAATGGGAAACAAATATTGTCTGAGATAGGGAACAAAGGTGGGCCAAAATGGGAAACAAATTTTGTCTGAGATGAGAAACATTTAGGATGGGTCAAAATAGGAAACAAAGATGTCTGAAATGGGGAACAAAGGTGCGACAAAGCGGGGAAAAAATTGTCTGAGGTGTGGATAAAAGATGGGTCAAAATGAGAAATAAAGATTGTCTGAGATGGGGAACAAAGCTAGATGGGCAAACAGGGATGGGCCGAAATAAAAAACAAAAAGAATCCGGGCAAAAATCGGAGACAAGAATTGATCTAAATGAAAAAAATTCTGACAAGACTGGTGTGAAATGTGAACAAGGATGGGTAAAGATTAATAATGGGGTTTTATTGGCAAAAATGTAACATGATAAGTATCACAATATTACATTAATGTAAATGCATTTGTTCATCCTTGTTGGCTCAATTGCATCTTTGTAATGTCGCAGGGCTGTTAACAATGAGTAATAGTAAGATGACATAAAGTAATATCTTAATGATTAAGAATCAGTGGAGTGAGTGGAGCGAATGAGTCCTTTTTCATCATTTAAATACTCCATCATAGCAGGTCATCTAACTGACTTAAAATACTAACTACCGCTTTGGCTGCTGATACTTTGTCAATGCTAAATCTGATGCAGGGAGTGTGTATCGGATAAGTGCCTGAGTAGGTGTACCTTTAAACACCCTTGAAAGTTGAAATTCTTAATGATAAATTCTGGTACTTATTGATTGCCTATATGCAATGTCATTGTCTGAAAAAGTAGGTTGTATTCTAATAATGTAATGAGGTCGTCATAATTGAAAAATTTATTGTAATCATTTACTGTTTACATAATGATAATTTTGTTTGTTATAATAACAAAAATGTCAATGAATCTAGCTGACTGCAGGCACTATTAAAATGAGCAACACATGAATTATTTGCAATAAATTATAATAACAAAAGGAAAATATTGATACAATTGTCCCTATGTATTATGTCAGTTTGGTTTATGGATGATATCACACATCCCTAGTGAAAATGGGAAACATACAAGGTGCCGACATTAAACAAATTAAAACAAATAATTTTTAGGTTGAAGTCAGATTCATGGTTGCTCCGCAATTGAAAACAAGAATAGATAAAAATAACAAACAACGGATATGCCGTTTTGGGAAAAAAGACTGGTCAATCATGTGCAAAAGATCGGAAAAAAGATGGGCAGATAGTGATAGTAAGATGACAAGAAATAACATTTTAATGATGAAGAATGGACAGAGTGAGCGTAGCTCTTCTTAATCATTAAGATCTTACTTCAGGTCATTTTACTGTCTTACAATTCTACCCCATTGGCTGACAACTTGTCAATGCCAAATCTGACGCAGGGAGTGTGTATCAAATAAGTGGCAGTTTCTAAGGCCGACCATTCAACATCGCTTAAGTTGAAATTCTTAATGATTAAGCCTTTAGTACTTAATCATTGCCTATCTGCAATTCCATTGGCTGAAAATGATGGTTGTATTCTAAGTAGTAAGCATGCATAAGTGAATACTCACAGCAACTACTCAGTCTTATGTATATATGCATGTTATGCAAATTATGGCCCTTTATTATGTAACTTTCTGGTTAAAAGCAGTGAATTTAGTTTAGCGCACTGTCTCTGTGACGGCTCTTATTTTTATTATTTATTGATAAAACTTTAGCGTCTGGACATCTAAATTATAATAGCTTAATTGCTGATTGTATTTATCATCATAGAAATTACACAATCTAGTGTTTTGTTCCTTTTTAAAAGGTTGTGGTAAAACCGTTTCTATTACCCATTAGTGTTAAATGATAGCTGTGCACATTGAAAATGATGAGTAATAGGTAAAATAATTGGGTTACTCAGATGGCATGTGTTTTCAATAGAAGAAATAAATTGCCTGGAATTGTTTCCTATTACCTCCCTTGAAAATGATACTTTGTAAACATTCACATATTAATGTAGAAATAAACACTTCTTTCATCTTTTCTTTATACTAATTTGATAAAAAAAATCATCATCATATACCTTAAATTTATGGCAAGAAAATGAATATATAGTCTTGATAAACATGGATTTATCCCTGAGAGTACTTTTGCCTTCTTTATCTCATGAAAAACAAAAACAAAAGCATAAAAAAGAAAAAAAAACAGTGTGGTAGCTCAACTATCCTTTATGGAGTCTAAAGAATAGTGTTGGAAATCGGTTCCAATTTTACTATCGATAATCGGTTCCACTCAAATAACTGATTATCGATAGTACAATCATTTTTTTAAAATACTAGATTGAACCTGAATGGTAGTTTTATTCATGCATAGTAATAAACTCTAAATTATTATATGCATATACATTATGTCTATGATTGAAGTTAATTAAGTGTTGTTGTATAAAAATAGTTCATTTTCTTGCTCTTTGTGGCTTTCATCATCCTATTTGTTAAAGATAACATCGGAACACTTATTAATATTTTTTTTATTTTATTTTTCCATAATCGATTATAACCAAATACAATCAATTCCGATTTCAGCCCCAACCAATCGTTTTTTTATTATAATCGATCATCGGAACATCACTACTAAAGAATGAAAAAGTAATAAACCCATTGTAGTTTTATGGTAAGCTATTGTAGTATAATCAATTCTTAAGTTGGAGAAGAAACAACTGAGCAACTGGCCATAAGAGCCATCATGTTAAAGTTTTGGTACGCCTTGTAAGGCCCTGATACAATATATTGTTTGAACTGTATTGTCAATTGTGAGCTGTGCCCATTGATTGATAAAACATATCTGGATATGTCAACTATGTGGGCCTCAATTATTTGTATCAGTGATGATTGAATTATATCCAATTCATGAAAGAACGGTCCTTGTTCCTTGTTGCAACAGGGATTTTTTCCTTTAACGACTGGCAACACCAAGGTTATTTCCCGCATATGCATGGCAACAACCGTTTTTTTTCTTTAATGCATGACAACAACAGGGTTATTTCCCGTTAATGCATGGCACTGTTGCTCCAGTAACAACAGGGTTATTTCCCGTTAATGCATGGCACTGTTGCTCCAGTAACAACAGGGTTATTTCCCGTTAATGCATGGCACTGTTGCTCCAGTAACAACAGGGTTATTTCCCGTTAATGCATGGCACTGTTGCTCCAGTAACAACAAGGTAATTTCCCATTAATGCATGGCACTGTTGCTCCAGTAACAACAAGGTAATTTCCCGTTAATGCATGGCACTGTTGCTCCAGTAACAACAGGGTAATTTCCCGTTAATGCATGGCACTGTTGCTCCAGTAACAACAGGGTTATTTCCCGTTAATGCATGGCACTGTTACTCCAGTAACAACAGGGTTATTTCCCGTTAATGCATGGCACTGTTGCTCCAGTAACAACAGGGTTATTTCCCGTTAATGCATGGCACTGTTGCTCCAGGAACAACAGGGTTATTTCCCGTTAATGCATGGCACTGTTGCTCCAGTAACAACAGGGTTATTTCCCGTTAATGCATTGCACTGTTGCTCCAGTAACAACAGGGTTATTTCCCGTTAATGCATGGCACTGTTGCTCCAGTAACAACAGGGTTATTTCCCGTTAATGCATGGCACTGTTGCTCCAGTAACAGCAGGGTTATTTCCCGTTAATGCATGGCACTGTTGCTCCAGTAACAGCAGGGTTATTTCCCGTTAATGCATGGCACTGTTGCTCCAGTAACAACAGGGTTATTTCCCTTTATTGACTGGCAACAACAAGGTTATTTACCTTTATTGACTGGAAGTGTTACTTCAGTAACAAGAGGGTTAATTCCTTTAATGCATGGAAATGGTACTCCTGTAACGACAGGGATATTTCCTTATAGTATATGGAAGCAACAAGGTTATTTCCCTTTCTAGACTGATAACAACAGGGTTATTTCCCTTTAATGACTGGTAACAACAGGGTTATTTCCCTTTAATGACTTGTAACAACAGGGTTATTTCCCTTTATTGACTGGAAACAACAGGGTTATTTCCCTTTATTGACTGGAAACAACAGGGTTATTTCCATTTATTGACTGATGCGTTCCAGTGTTACTCCTACAACAGCAGGGATATTTTCCTTTAATGCATGCCAGTGTTACTCCTACAACAACAGTGATATTTCCCTTTAATGCCTGCCAGTGTTACTCCTTCAACAATAGGGTTATTTCCCTTTAATGCCTGCCAGTGTTACTCCTTCAACAATAGGGTTATTTCCCTTTAATGCCTGCCAGTGTTACTCCTACAACAACAGGGATATTTCCCTTTAATGCCTGCCAGTGTTACTCCTTCAACAACAGGGATATTTCCCTTTAATGCATGCCAGTGTTACTCCTTCAACAACAGGGATATTTCCCTTTAATGCCTGCCAGTGTTACTCCTTCAACAACAGGGATATTTCCCTTTAATTCCTGCCAGTGTTACTCCTTCAACAACAGGGATATTTCCCTTTAATGCCTGCCAGTGTTACTCCTTCAACAACAGGGTTATTTCCCTTTAATGAGTGACAGTGTTACTCCTTCAACAACAGGGTTATTTCCCTTTAATGCGTGCCAGTGTTACTCCTTCAACAACAGGGATATTTCCCTTTACAATGCCTGCCAGATTACTCCTATAACAACAGCTTTACTGTGAACTTTAGTTTAGTTTTCAAGTTTAATGAACTGCGAGTATTTCTTGTGAGAAAACCTGGCTCATGTTTGCCGATTTTTTTTGTTGGCATTATCTCTAGTAAACTGTGTGTAAATGTAAACTATAATACATAACGACCTGTACTGGCTCAACCTGCGTGGTATAAATGAAAAAGGTTACTGAGTAGGAAGAATGGAGATAAACACAATTCTTAAGGCAAATAGTAAGCGGTTTTCGGTGACACTGTTTGTGTATTGAAGTAACGGTGTTTGAATTGTCAACTACGCTTTGTTATTACAGTGTTTTTGTGTGAATATTATGGAAGAGTAAATATTATGGGTAATTAATCATTTAAGAGTTGTGAAGAAGTGTGTGTTTTGGACCTATTTTAAGATTAATATAATTCAGATAGTGTCTTGTGTTAAGGACAGCAGTAAACAATATAAAATTATATTGTATGTGTCAAATTTGTGAGTATGCATGTTTGAAGGATCATTATAAAATTGTCATATTTGAATAGTTTTAATAAAAACAATGTTTATTCTATCAACACCTTTAAATAAATGTAATGCTATGTCAAATGGTTAAAGGTTAAACTAATGTATTTTCAAAAACAATTGGTTTGTGGTAAGTAAAATATAATTTTGAACACTAAGCTATATGAAACTTGAAAGGCTGTTTTGGGGATATTTTATGTAACAAAATTTCAATTTTAATTTGAAAATCAGTTTATTACAGGCAGGTGCTGTGATATTTTTCTGTCTTACAAAGTTGTTGACTGCCTCTTAATTAAATATGATATGGTCGTTCAGAGTTCTTGTCATTTTTAATGTGGAATCAATGATAGTTTCCATATTTATTTGTTAATTACAAAACTTAAAAAGTTTCCTGTCTTTTTATGTGGTCATTTAAAAGCTTATTTTAAAGAGTTCCATAATGGTTACAATAATTATTGATGTTCATCATTTAAAGATCAATTATTTTTATTTGATCTTTCAAAGCATGTTCTATACAAACTAGTCAAATTTTCATGCATATTTTATGGATCCACCATATTTGTCCTAATAGACGCACCTGGGGGAATTTTGTCTGCTTTTTGAATAGAAATATGGTTACAATTGATGCTCATCATTTAAATGTCATTTATTTATCTTTCATTAAACATGTGTTAATCAAAAATATCAAATTTTCATGCATATTTTATGGAACTACCATATTTGTCCTTCTAGGTGTGCCTGGGAGAATTTTGTCTGTTTCTGGAAAATGAACAATTCTTACTAGACTGAAAATCTTTGCAACTAAATATTCCGCTGTGGTACCATAATAATAATCGAGGGGTGAATGCAAAAAGGTTCTAAGTAACATTAAATAAAAAAGATGATAGATCCTTCTCGCTTTCACCCCTCTTTATGATAGATCCTTCTTGCTTTCAACCCTCGTATTGTATTAGTCACCATAATGTTTCTTAACTGTGCACCTGCTACATCTTTTATATAACTCACTTCCCTATTGTACTATGTTACACAAACTCATTTTACAAACACCACATTTTGGAACACAGTAAGAGCAGGTGGGTAAATGTGACATGTGCCTTGTGTGCCTATTAGGATAAATATGGTATTAATAAAAAATGAAATTCGTCTCTATCCAAGCATCTTACTAGATATCCATGTACAATGGCTGTTTGATTTATGGGATTTTTTTTACCACAAACCAATTCCATTTCTGTGGGGAAACCACAAATATGCCAGAATATTCATTAAGACAAGATATACTAGCAGTTCTGTTGAGTTGGTTATCTTTCATATACATGTGCATTTGTATATTATTACAAATTTATGAAGCAAGTAATATTAATATTGTAATTTGAAGTATTGTAATTTGAAGTAGTTTCCTAAGAATATGAAAAAAAAGCATTAAAATTGCTGAGACGTTTAATGCGGAAATAATTTCTTATTTTTGTTACAAAATGACAACATATTGCTGTTATATAACATTTCATTTGGGTTAAAACATACTCTAAATAAGCTTTCTAAACTATTTCAGTGGTCAACATTATATTTTGTCCAATGGAAATAAAAGCAGTTACATTTCCCAAGTTTTCCAATATGTAAAAGTAGCAGGGGTTAATGTGAATGTAAAATATGGTTGAAATATTAACTTTGATTTGGTCAAACCTGTTTCAATTCCTCTATTTTAAAGTCCCATCACCCAGTTGCTCATTATTAAAGATATGCCTCACTATATTCAACACTGAAAACTGATAATGAACTAACATTTTCATTCCGCATTCTTTTTATGACCCTGATGGAGGGCATATTAAAATTGAGCCTCTGTATTAAAATTGCACCTTCTGATGAATACCCTGCTGCTAGAAAAATGTAGTATTGATTTATATTTTGCATTCTTTTTGTGGTAACTGACATTTTTCCATCAAAGTAGGAGACTTAAATGCTGAAGAAAATGTCCTAGAGTTACAGTGGCTATTTATATTATTGGAAATCTTAAAAAAACATCACATTTAGCAAGATCTGAGACAGATTTTTTTCAACTGTGGGATTATTTACATAAACAACCAGTTTTCTGGCTATTTTCCCATTTGTTTTACATGTATTTAAGGGTGCAAAAAAAATGAAAATATTTTTTGACAGATAATATTACTCAGAGAGGATTGGATTCTTTTCTGGATGTAGAAAACTGTCAGAAACATTCTAAATAAAAAGAAACCAATGTGGTTTCATTTCAATGTCCTCAGAGATCATTTCAATGTCCTCAGAGATATGTACTTTATGGTTTTATCATTATAATGTTGGAATTGTATATTAAATAATTTATTAAATTCTTCTGAATTTATTTACAGGTTACAATTATAAACACTTTCTGAAATCTATGAAATACGGAACGGAGAAAATTTAATTAAAAAAGTGTTCAATTAAGCTTTTGTTGTGAAAAAATTGTTGCTTGAACTCTAAGGAAGGAACAACTGAAAAATCAGGTGTAGGTATATGAACTGTTAAGATAAACGTTTTAATACTAGTGATGTTTATATACTTTATCATACATTAAAAAAGGCAAGGATAATTTATTTGCACTTTTTAAATTTGAAAAATAGTAGTACGGAAATGTTGTGTGATTCTTGGAGTGGAATTGGAAATAAGGTTTATGGACGCATGCATTGATTCAATAACAATTTATTTCCATGTTTGTGTTATGACAATTCACAGTTGTACACATAGCAGAGATTTGATCACACGACGTCAGCTCTCAGTCGCAGCGGTGTCTTCACTGTCAGTGATCATTCTTGTAACTAAGGAGACCAAATCCTTAGCATTATAAGGCAACTTAAAAAGTGAAGCCAGTAAATGTCTTCTGACCATTTCCGAAAAGCCGTCGCTGGTTTTAGTTAGTCTTATGAGACCATTCTTTTAGTTTATTCGTTGGCAGTATTGACATTATATTAAAGACAAATTGAAGAAAAGCTCTTTTATATACCTGTGACAATTTAGTTTCAACAAAGCAAAGAATGACAATATATTTTATTCGCTTCTACAAATAATTGTGAAACAACTGTAACACACTATAACACTGAAAAGATATTTAAAAGAAAAATGGATTTAGAAGAACCTAAACTGTCGACATTTAGTCATCAGAGATTAGCAGGAACATGTGTTATGAACTCGATGTATTACGGAGGTGCTGACATTTTAGAACCACCGAAAACTTCATCACTAAGCAGCCATTTTGGATACTGGGACAGATTTTCTTCTCTTTCAAGGTACTTTTGTCTTGTAAATGATTCCTAAAGGTACTCGTTCATGTTTTATTTCGTCAGAAATTAAAAAAAATATTTCTTGTGTGAAATGTTAACAAAATGCATGTAACATTCAAATAATACAACACAAGTTCTATTAAGAACTCTGATAATTATTAACAGTTTTTGAAGTGTGACATGAAGATCTCTTATTTTTACAAAAAAATAACATTATGATTGCAATTGAAAATATGACAGATTTTACACTAAAATTTGATAAAAATGCCAAAAATATGAGTTTTTAATTCAGTGATTTTATTGCATAAAAAAGTTAAAACATCTATATTTTCTATTATATTAGCTATTTTGGCCTGATTTTGTATTTTTCCCAAAGTGATTTTTTTTTTCCCAATTTGCAAGGCACAGGCGGTAAAAATAATTTTAAAAAAATCACTGAAAATTTGTTTTAGTTTCTTCCAAACACTCATGCACAGTCAATTGCGCTTAATTTTCTTGACATTTTTGTCAACTACTTCATGTTTCCATAACAACCAGGCATTCCTATCAACTTATTTCATTGCTAAAATTCATAATTGTCGACTTGTAACAATTTACTCCAGGATATATTAAAAGAATGCAAAGGCCTGGGCCCTAAATTCCTTAAAACTGCACTCTCACAGATAAATTGACCATTTTATCATTTATTTTTATTTTTTTCTTGAAATGAGCCAATTTTTGTGTTAATGTCTTAATACTAGTGATATAAGACTGTTGACAAAAAATCAGATTGCACTATATGTTTTATTGCTAATAGCATATTACTGACACTTTAAGAAAAAGAGTTTTTCGGCTTAAAACATCAGGTATTTAATGTAAATATAAAAACCTGTGATCTGATCTTTTGTCTGTAGTATTTTATCACTTGTTTCCAGACAATTATGCAAAAATTGCACATTGCAAGTTAAAAAAAAATACAGTTGTCAAAACGGTCATTCTGTGAGAGTGGAGCTTTAAACAAAAGGCAAGTTTCATAAAAAAAACTCTGGAAACAGTTGATTTTCTATAGCGTGGCAGCACTTATAATTTTTTCTCTTTTATAACATACAAACTCACTCTTAAACAGTCCTTTATGAAACCTTATTAAACCTTTCTTTTTGTGTATAACCCTACAAGAAAATGGAATTACAGAATTCTATAATGGAAAAATCCTGAAAGGGATGGTGCTAAGTACCTGATAAGAGTACGTATTAAATTAAGACCTTATATACTTCATTAAAAACTGAATGAAAGCTGATGTACAGTCTGTCAAGCTTCTAAGAATTTTTGTCATTTACAGAATTAGATATTGAACAAAAGATGTTTTATATATATATGTATATATATATTGTTGTTCTGACATTTTCCATTGAGAACAGTCAATTGTCGGGGCAGCATCCAGTGGCTGCGCCATTGTCTACATATATTTTCGGGACTAATGTGCACTTATAAAATTATATATCCTATTAGTTTAATGGACTGAGTCTTCAAACTTGGTATACACGTTGGTCATGGTCAGAAGATGATCCACTATGGAATGAAGGTTAGCATTATCTTTTACTAGAAAAATGATGGGTTCTCCTGACAGTTTGAATGAGCTAGTGCATGAGGTTTATTTTTTGGCCAAGAAAATATTGTGTCAAACTAAGTTAATTGCTTTGTCACAGTTACAAAAACTAAATTAGCAAGTTGTGCATGAAGGATCCATGCAAACTGCTGCTGAATTATTTCAATAAGTGATTCAGTCGCTGATAATAATAAACGATTCTGATAATTTAATATTATTGCATCAATTCGTTTGTGTCAAAACAAATGGCAATATATTTATTCAATTTTATTCGATATTGAAACCTTTTTGTCCACATTTTCATCGACTGAGAATTACATGTACACTTCTATATGTAATCGACTGTAACATAATATTTGCGCATCTGTTTTATGAAATTGCTTAAGGCAAAAATTGCATACGTTGTACATGTATATAATTTACAAACTATTCATTTGTTTCACTGTATATAGCATAGATAATGTATACTCAATTTATAAATAATGTATACTTTACAACGAGGCTTTAATCATTTCCTGTGTGACAAAAAAGCTACAGCTAGATTATATAATTAATTCATGTGAAACGCTTAAATATGTATTTGATTTCTAATTTACCAAATATAACACCAGTTTCTTGTAAATATGCGTCTTCTTATGTAATCGAAATCATCTAAATCCTCCGTCTTTGTGAATAACAATTATGGGTTTTTTTCAGCGGAGGATTTTATTGGCTGTATACCTCTCTATTCGCCGAGGGCCGTTATATGTCCCTATTAGTGAATAGTCGCATTGATTATTTGTTAGAAATAGAGAGATTCAATTTTTCTGCCATATCATGTTTTATACGTTATATTGTTAATGCGTTCTCGTCACAAATTATTAAGATATATATTTATATATATTTAGCTCTTATAAGGATTGGACAGATCTAAAGATGGCATCAGGTCTTTGCCAGGGTACAATTATTGCACTGAATACGTCATAAACCATTATACACTGATATAAGACGTGAATTGTGATATAGCAGATTTATAGTTATGATGACATTTGCTTTGTTAAATTGACACGAGTCTGTAACACCCTGATATAAATATTAATGAATAACTGTTCCACCAAAGTCACATAAGTAACTGGATAAACAATGAATGCACATATGGACTTCAATGGATTGAGTGTATTCTTTTGTTAACCACAAAGAAGGTAACTTTTGAGGGTGATCATTATCAAGTTTGAACGTCATGTCAATTCTTGGGCACAATGAATAAATGTATAATCTACATATCCCTCAAACTTATGTTATACTCCTTCGCCCTCTCTTTCCCGTGTCTTTTAGACAAAAAAAAAAAATCAAGATTATATAATTGTTATTATATAATTGATAAAGGCCTAAAGTATTCATAAAGGCAATGAGTAAAAACAGTGTTACATCGGTCTAAAAATTTAACTATAAAGAAACCCTAAAAGATATAATTCTCAGAGAACTTGATACAATTATGTTACCAGTGATGTCATGCTCACTGGTAGCAAGGCCCATGTAACTTTAATGCCTTTAATTAATGTGGAGTTATTTCCCTTGGATCTCAATTGCATCTTGTTCTCAAGAACATTCAAATTATCCCCAACAAAACTGTTTCCTGCTGCTGTTAATTGTTGAAGACAAATGTAGATGTGTGAGGCTGGCCTGCAGTGTGAAAGTAATGTGTTTCGGCTGCTGTTGAATGATGAAGACAAATATAGACATGAGTATATCTGACTTTAGAAATTGCACATGGGGAGATCTGACACCCACTCATGGAAATTTATATTGCAAATGTCAGAATTGCCATTTATAGCAACAACAATTTGTTTTAAGTGCAACATGCAAGAAATCATGTTTTTTTTCCCATTTTGAGCTAATCAAATTTTTAAATGAGAACAGTGAGAGTCAACACATTAATTGTTACACATATTGTTTACACACTACTCGCGATCTGTTACATAATTGACTGACAAAAGTTTTATTTAAATGAATTTATATACAAAAATGTAATGGACAAAAAATCATGGGATTCAAACTACAAAGTAATGTCCAGTTTATTCTGCAGTCAGCAGCACTACAGTTACTGAGCTGTTAAATTGGCATGCACAAAATCAATAATGAAAAATTGCGGCTAAATCCGCGAATTTGTTTTTGGACTCCAAGCTTATTTATAATATCGGATAAATAACTTCTACGTTCACTTTCAAACAATTGAAAGTAGGAGTCTGATTGGCTGACGGAAAGGCCATCAGACAGTGCGTTTCTATGTATAGTTTTTCAACCTAAGGTAAAATGTTAATTTAATCAGATTAAAGTATCCTTTGAATTTTACCACCACATTTAAGTAAGTAACATAAGGTAAAACTCTTCAAACTATAAGTAAGCTGATTTTTTTCTTACGTTTAAGCTTTTCCGGTCACCTTTATATGATTTATTAGTCAGGCATAGTGAAAAACACAGTTACTGCCCTTACTTTGAACAAATATTTTAGAGGGTGTTTTATTGCAATGTATAATTTTGAAATGAATTATAAATTTTGGTCGTAAAATATCATTTTATGAGATCATTAATTTGTCAATACATTGAACATAATTTATTGTTCGTAAATATATTTTCTACATTGCCGAAGGAAATGAGTGCAAAATTAGTTTTCCGTGAAGTGTAGACAGTAGAAAAATCATATTTATATTATCTTTTTATTGTGATGAGAATATATATTTAACATTATAATGATTCTATTTGAAGGTGAAATATGTGTGATTATTTAGATTTTATAGATGATATCAGCTATAAAATCAATCATGTGATATGTGTGTGCATGTCAAAACATATTGTTAAAAAATCAGCAATAAATGTTACAGTGTATGAAAGCTGTCAATTTCAGCACCTTTATTAAAATGAAATTTATTTTGTACTAAAATGTCCAAAAGTGGTCGCGGGACATATTTGATTGTCTTACCTATTGTTCAAATATGACTGTGTCAGTTGACATGGACAAATAAACTGTCAACCAAATCAAATGAAAATCGTTCGTTCAATTAGCAAGTTTGCACATGGGTAGTTTTAGATTTCAATTATTGCTTAGTTGAATGTGTTTAACATATCGGATTCCATCTTGCTGACAGAAAATTAACCAGCCGAAATTGAAGTTTATCTTAAAATCATAAATTAAAATCTTGACAAGACTGGTTTTTACATTTTTCACCACTTTTTAATGTCCCAAGATAATTGTCAAAAACCATTGACAGCTTCCATCTGTTTGCGCATAATAATGTTCTAAAGTGGATTTAAGCTGTTTTTCAAATGAAAAAAAAATATCCAGAGGTTTGTCTTTAAAAATGCTGACTGTAGTTGTTGTTTTCGTCAACATCAGTATAAATGGCATTGTGCAGTTATTTACTAGAAATCATGGAAGGCAAGTTTATGTTTTGAAATTGTGTCTCATCACTAAATGAAAAATATGCTGAATTATGTCCCTTTGAATTGGCTGAGCTTGGCACAGGTCACAGTAAATAATCTTCAAGTACTTATACTGCAGAAGTGTTGTCCTCAGTTGATAGCAGCGGTGTTGTCCTAGGCTGCAGCTGCGTTGTTGACCAAAGATGTTTAGGAATAAAAGAGTTACTGGATTTCACTTTATTTGAGAATGACTGTGTGATATATTTATTATTTAATTATACTGTTTGGTGGTGTTTTTTTAATAAATAAAAATAATTGAAGAGTATTATTTCACCAATAAACATTAAAACATTTTACTAATCAACTTCAAAAGAAATGCATAATTAACACAATTTGAATTCTTAAATAATAGAGCTTCTGTCAATAATTTGTCTGTTGTTCATGATCAAACTGGTATGATTTATCTGCTACAAAGTCACAGGGTTCAAATTTGAATGGAAATGTAATTTGGCACCGAAACTTAACGTGACACAGTGCATTAGCTTTTTTGTGTCTGAAAGCCATTATTTTCGTATACGTACCTGTTCTTCTTTTGTTTAAAAAGGCATGTTACGGTAATAATAGTAACTTTGGACAATGGCGTCATCATTTGGTATTATGAGCATGTCATATGATATTATAATGCAAAAGTCAGTGCTTTGTATGGGGTATAGTTGATAAATGTTTTCAAATTGAAACTCTTGTCAAAAACACACACTAGAAGATCATACCGTACATGTCCTTATAGACGTCTTTGGTGTTTCATATCTTAAGAATTTAAGACCTAAACCTCACATAATTTTGAATAATGACGGTTCAAACCCCTTTTAAGTAACGTGGTATACAGGAGCTGAGTACTCAGGAGACTCAAGTGGGTGATAGTGACTGTCGCAGAAACTCCAAATTTGGCATTATCCATATTGCAGACTCTCAAAATTGTTATATACTTTTTGTTACACAGAATTTGGGTTGAAACTAAAAAAAATTTAGTACACTTTAAGAGGGAGGGGGATTACACCCTCAATCACAAATTTGTTGTTTACAATATAGGTGCTGTGTAATCTACATTAGTATACTAGGGTAACATAAATAAGGTCAGCAGCTGCAATGTCAACAAACAAAAAGATTGGTACTGCATATTTTTGGGGCTGTTTTCTGCATTGTAAGGGGCTTTGCTTTTGAATTTGACCTTTTGAGTCAGACAAAACAAAAACACATGCATCTATCAGGGCATGTACGGTTAACTCAGTATGGCAGAAGACCGCTTTTATTGTAGATATCATTTACAATGAAACAAACGATTTTATTCTATCTACATTACATTATTTATGCTAAACATGTAATTTAATCACCATAACATCATTTACATGCATAAAACATCTATTCTATTATATAATTAACTTGATACGATTATCTGCTGCAAATTCCTTAACTTGTTAATCAAGATCAAGAACACTAGCTAGAACAAGTTGAAGCTCTTTGTATAGGTACAAATAGTATAGCCCTATAAGTTTAGCAACAAACTGAATCAAGCAAGCATTTTTTGGTTTAAAATATATAAAGTTTATTTATACAGAAAGAGTGGGAAAATTTAAGCACTGCCCACAGAAAGTCAACATGGTTTTTCAACAAGCAGATTTTCAATGCAACACCCTGAATCTAAATGGCACTCTCTGTGAGGCAGCAGAACTGTCAGCAAGGGGACATTATGGTGTGCTATAAGCTATCTTAATTACGTATGGCAAGGTTTTGTTGTTGAGCAGTTCCTATAGAACCACACAAGCAACACACCCCATGGGACTGCAGCATACACCAATTTTAGTCAAATTATATTAAAATATTTACAGATACCCAGAGGTGGACTTATCAACGCATGTATGATATGGCTGCTTGTTCAGATCAATATTTTATTTATCTATTTCAAAACTAATAAGCTTCTTGATCAGTCTTATCCAGGTTTATTTGGTTTAGCAAGTAAAACTTGAAATTCCATTGAATTTTGTGTCGCTCGAAATTGAATTGAAAATCTGTTTTGGCATTCGCTCATTGTTAAAGTGGCCCCTTTTTGTTATTTTGTTTTGAGCCCAATATATACATATTTTCTTCTTTATTACAGCAAATCTGGGTTCATGATAACTTTTTCATGCATATATTTTTAGCTCAATCAAGGGAGGGAATTCAAATTGGTTAAGCATATTTTGAATAAGTGATTGTCTTCCTTACTTGAAGCGAAACTTGATTTTTACAGTATTTGGAGAAACATGATGTTTAAAGGATTTATCCTTTCACACACGGGGGGGGGGGGGGGGGGGGGGGGGGGGGTGCATTGAAATCTTATATTGAAAAAATTCTTTATCAAGCACTTTAGTATTTTATTTCATGAATAATAACAATATATGTCATTAAAGCCATACAAATAACTTCATAGTTGAGTCCATCCACATGTTTTCATGCTTTTATCTTAACTTATAAATTATCAAACACATTTTTTCATAAAATTAAAACTGTCAGCTTACTGCAACAGGTGTCTATTTTTTCCATTTTTTTCTATCAATAGAAGATTATTATGCCAATAAAACGTAAAAAAATAATTATTTCATGGAAGGGAGGTAACTGCCATTATGATTTTAGTCTTTATCTATAATATTATAAGAGCTACTTCCCTTGAATCTCTGATGGAGGTCACTATGGCACACAATTAAATTGAAATGAACAAATCCTAAATAATCCTAAATCTGTTCAGATTTCCTATACACATAATTTCTCACTATTATTTCAATTAAAAACAACTTGCATCAAAGTGAATAATCTAATCAAATCATCCCTTTCATCTCGCGAGAAATTCTACGAATGAACACTTATGTTCGCAGTAAAAAGCGGAGGGTCCAGGATATCTAAGTCTCAGATATTTGTTAAAATGCCGTTAGGCTTACAGAGTTAATAATGTTATGTCATTATGTTGTCATTAATTCCTTAGGATTTTCTTTACAATTTCACAAATTACCTCTCCTCTCTTACAAGTAGAGGATAATTCTTGGAAAATATACTTTTGCTGTCAATATTACGACATATAGCTTAAAGTAAATTACTCAACAACCCATAAATGATTTGGACACAACGATTTCTGAGATTTCTTACAGCATAACTGTGCCAGAATTTTATTTTTTCGCCTATGGGTGTGAAACATTAATTTCTTGGGTTGCTAAATTGAGGGGTGGCAATTGTAAATTATTATTTTGTGAGATGATAAAGACCTCACATTTGTCAGATAATTATATTTTGTGGTATTGAGGAATTTTTCGGTCTTTGAAATGAAAGAAAAAAATCTTCTGAAAAAAGGAAAGAGAAATCACTAGGTGTGAGTGCTGTTAACTGGAAAAATAACAGTATAAAAATATGTTTCAATTATTCAATTTTTGATTTATTTCAAGTTTGAAAAATTATTGTATTGATTGAATATATAGAGATCAGTACATCACTAATACCTGCTATATAATGCTATAGGGTAATTTTTAATTCCCTAAATAATTTCCTTACTTTTGTTGGGGGGACAATCAAATCCTCTTCTTAAAATGGCAGAGTTGCGTATTATTTTATGCTATTTAATAAGCCAATGAAATTTGAACTTGCATTAAAGATGCCAGGAGCCATATGATAACAAACGCTTTTAAGTCCGAGTCCAGACTCAAGTGGCAAAATTGCAAATTCTCATTTCATTGCAACTTTCTTTCTTGTTGAGTTTTGATGTTGAAATTTGCTGAATTTTCTAATTATCTGAAATTGTAAAACTACTCACATTTATTTTTGTTATATGAATGGAATAAAGATGATTCTTTGTAATTTTATAAGTGCTTTCCTGAGTTTAACCTTAACTTGAGATTGTTTGTAATCATGGCCACTGGGTCTCAGGTCTGAATTCAGACTCAAGTGGCAAGACTCATACAGCAAATTTTCATTTCATTGTAACTAAAAATTGTTTTTGTCTGTTGATGATGAATTTCATGTTTATATTTTGTATTATTACAAGTATTTGCATTTATGTTTGTCTAGTCTAGTTTAGTCTAGACTCAGACTTCAGACTGCTGGCATTTATGGGACCTGAAAACAATAGCGTACTTTTGGAGAGATGACTTTAGAAAGTACCACTGTTGTCTAGGCTTGAATTTGTGGCCCTATTGTGCACTGAAAGGTGGACACTTATACCATCTAAATCACCTTCTGAGATATATATTACCAGTTGGGTGTAAGGGAGATCAGTGTATACTTACAAAGGACATCATATACTTACAATATCATGGCAATGTTATTTGAGGTTTTTGAAAAAAACGTTTGGAATGTAAGTTGATTCCATAGTTCCTAAATAGGATGGTTTTCCAAATTCATTCTGGCGGTTCCCATATGCCCGTTAAAAATACTACTGTCATTGTGGTTTCTGATCATCATGCGATGATGAAAAAGAGATCACCGATAATGAAAAGCCAACTCGGAAATTTGAAGTCACAAAATTGGCGCTTTGATGGTTCACCGGCATGTTTTGTAACACAAAACCGGCAATTTCGGAGATATTAGTTCAAGTACAAATGTTGTATTGTATAGTGAGATATCTGTAGTGACAATATTTTTCGAAAAATGTGAAAGACATTGTATCGGGTTGCGCGATTTGATAACTTCATTTTATAAATAACAGGCAGGACATTGATGAAAATTAAGGATCTGGGAGTTTTTAATCAAAACATATTTACACCTATATAAACGTAACCTCTGTTTCTAGTTGATGGTTTGAAATTAGGCCCTTCTTGTGTGGCCATTTTACCAATAGATATTGTTGAGAATGATGTCAGTTTTATTAAGTTTAAAAGGATGAAAGCTATTAAGGTTTTTCTGTGTGCACTTTTAGTCGCCCAAGTATTGTCTGATGATAGCATGTAAGTGTTGTCAGAGGTAGTGACTGCGCTATTGTCATCATGATCTTCAGGCAAAAACTTTGATCAATGTCTGCTATAAAATCATTCAAGATATAAGCATGAAACTTAATAGGCATGTTCAATGTAATGGCCAAACACACATGTGTAGCATATCTCGTAACTGGCTCAATTATAATATTATTTTAAGCTTATTATGCCCTCTGTGAGATTTAATATACATTAGGGTCCCAAAATGTCTGTATATTTTGAAACTAAATGAAGAATAACATCCATGGTTTGATAAAATCTAACTGTTACAGCAAGACCTTAAAGCGACCGAGTTTAAATTCATTTGGACCATTATTTTAGAAAGGATGAGTAATTCCCAATTTTAGTAATCAAATATTTTTAAGATTATTGAATTTGAAATTCATTTGTACTATCATTATAATATTATGTATGACTAATACCAATTTTGAGGGATCAAACATTTATTTTATAGTATTAAAACAGAGGTATTAGATAAAAAATGTCTGGATGTTTTTGTAACAGATATGCTTGTGTAACCTTGTCTATATCTCTTTAGGAAATATTTAATGAATTGAGACACTTAATTTGCCGTAAAAAGATTCCTTTTATTGCGTAGAAGCATCGTCAAATAGCTGGTTTGATATCTGTAATTCACATGTATGAATGTTATTAGCTGCCTTCAAAGGTGGTTTATTGCCGCGAGATTGAAAAACACTTGTAAAACTGTTGCTTTAATGTAGAATATAATCCTCACCTCAGCTCAAATGGGGGCCATTATTTATGAAGGTCCTCAAGGCCTGGGTTTTTGACTCATGCAAGACTAATAGGCGGTGGGGGAGATATGGGAAGGGGGCAGGGGGCGATGTTTGGCTGTATGCTGAGGCTGATATTTGAATATTCAAGTGAATCTTAAATACCAAATATGGCCTATTTTTAGTTAGTAAGCGAAAGTAACACAAATTTCCCTTCATTCATCTGGGATAAATAACTTGCACTTATCAAGTGTGGTTCACAAATGCCAGTCTCAAGTATGGCAATAAATCATGTTTGCTAAAAAGTGAGTTAAATTATTACCAAAAAGTGAGAATTTAAGCCTGAAAAAGGTGAATCTATGAACAATAATATTGCCCAAGTTACCATAGACAAACTACAGTTGAATAAGAGAAATAAGATTTTGATGTGTTAAAAGCTGGTTGCTATAATATTTTTATTTTTTTTTAATTATTTGAACTGCACATTTAGTTACAGAATTTCTGATTACAGCCTTTTTAGAAATGCCCCTAGCCAGGTTGGGATTCAGATCCAGTATTGTAAGGTCAATGGCCTCAGGCTGTAGGGCTAAATAGCCCTATTTTATTCTTTTAAAAATGTATGGTATAATAATGCTGAGGATAATAAGTTTGCTTTTAAATTAAATTTTGAATTCATAAAGTAAGGGATGGGTTAAGGGATTATAACTTTAAAGTTTATTTTAGCTAGTTCCATTTTGTGATATATTGTTGAAAATACAAACCGTATTATACCAGTCCAGGTTTATTTGATCGTAAGAATGTTACGCTTAATCACCATTCTAAACTGGTTATTAAAATGCTCAAACACATGCGTGTTTATAAGGGTGGGTGGGGTAAATTGACCCTAATTTGCAGATGCCCGATTAAATCTGCCAGAAGTAAAACATATTTTCTTTCACGTACAGCACGCTAAAAATATATTGCAAGTCATTTAAATGATGTCGAGTAAGGTCATTGGGTACGCTTTTTCTCCCTGCCTTTTTTGTTAGATTAAAGATTACCTAGCATAATTAATACAAACTTTTGAAATGGTTGAAAATCTATGTGAGTTGTTGTTGTCAGTTGTTGTAAAAGGGAAAATGCATGAAATCAAGTCCTGATGTCGGAGTGATTCATATGCTGTTTTTTGGTGGAAATATGTTTTTGGTAAAACTGTAAATGTTTGAGGGTTTGCTGACATTTAAAGGTGAACATTTGCTGGAGAATTATGTCCTGTAAGTATTTTAGAAATATTCTATATGGTTGCTTTAAATTATTTGAGAGATTTTCATCCTCTTTCTTCTGCCGCCCCTTAAATTTTATTGACTCAAATAAAAATGTTGAACTAGGTTTTGTATTTGGGTATCGGTACTGTTCGCAAATGGCTTTTATTCATATACCTACAGTGTCTATATGTGTGACTCTTCGCAGTTCATTTTAAACTCATGTATATAGTCCCTAATAGAATAAGAAAGAGCTTGAACACATAATCAACAGTGAAACAGTTTTTTTACAAAAATAAAAAATAAATTGTCACAACCCTCCTTCATTTAAAATAAAAATGAATGAAAATCTAGCAATTAATTTATATTGGCCTAAAGCTATCATCACAAACAATGTATTGGTTTAACACTTATCATGTAAAACTCCTTTACCGGCCTTATAACGTCTGCCTAGAGGACAGGCGTGACCCAATCTGTGAAAACCAGACCACAGTTTAGCATGATGTAAGTCACGTGTAATTATTCTTTTATTTCAGCAATCTGATCTTTGAAGTGTGACAGATGTTTTAATTTTACTGCCAATCAATAATTTAAAATAAAAAATTAAACCAATCACGAACTGAGCGTGTTTAAAGAACGTGATTTCCCGCATACAGTCCAATTTTTACCTGGTTTACACAAATTGCATCGCATATCATATGCTTTCATTGTCAGCACCCATTGTACACATTGATTGCACTACACAACATTTGGTCAATATTTTGGGTAATATAATAAAAGTTCATTGATGATATCAAGCTTTTGTTAGTAAACAACATCCCAATCTCCGAAAACTTGTTATCAGCAGTTTCTTGGGCAAACAAAATCCCAATCGCCAATTTCATGGGCAAACAACATCCTTATCTCAGCAAACTTTTTAGCTGTGACCGACTTCATGGGCAAACAACATCCTACTCTCGGAAAACTTGTTAGCTGTGACCGACTTCATGGGCAAACAAAATCCCAATCGCCAACTTCATGGGCAAACAACATCCTACTACCGGAAAACCTGTTAGCACCAACTTCATGGGCATGCAAACAAAATCTCCTCTCGGAAAACTAAAGTTAGCTTAACTATTTACAAACTGTTAAATCATACTGAAATAGCAGGATCCACTTTATTAACCAAAAAAAATATGACAGATCAAATATCATATAGTCATCTTTTTGGCCATATATCTGAGGATTTTTCCCTATTTTCTGGCAAAATTGATGTGTTTTTTGATCATCTTGTACTGAGAAATTCCTCACCTTGGGATTAGAGCAAACAACCTTATATGTCTACAGCCATCTATTGAGTAAGCCCTATAGATGATTTATATGGCTGTTTTCTCCAGAAACTTGTAGGTTGTCATGTCTCAGATTTCTTTACAATGACTCTATTATAAGTGTTGGTCTGGAAGTCAACAGATGCCCTGCAGTGCTCTTTCTGTCCTAAAGTACAGGTGAAAGTCCTTGAGCATTTATAACTTAAATAAAATATGTTGATTTGATACAGAATAAACACCATCCTTTTCCTGCTTCATGCAGATAGGCGTGTAATGAACATTTGATCCCTTGATCCATTCATTAGATTTGAATGAACACAATTCCCCATGCACCCCCTCCCCACTCCCCATCCTACGTTCTGTTCAAAAATAAAATTAAGGATAATCTGTATTCGAATTTAAATAAATTTTTCATGAGATTTATCCTCATGAATTATAAAGATGCTCTGTCAATTTTTCATTCGGAAAATTGATGTGTTTATATGCTACAATGAGTTGACATTATTTACAACTACCAAGGGTATTTAGAAGTGAGTAGATTAATAGTAGTTGTAGCAGTAACATTAGCAGTTTCTAGTATGATAGTTGTGAAACCAACAGCCGACTTAAATAAAAAGTAGAGTAATAGTTGCTGAGCAGCGACAGTAGCGAAAATTTACCAACAGCCGACTTAAATAATAAGTAGATAAATAGTAGCTGAGCAGCGACAGTAGCGAAACCAACAGCCGACTTAAATAATAAGTAGATAAATAGTAGCTGAGCAGCGATAGTAGTGAAACCAACAGCCGACTTAAATAATAAGTAGATAGATAGTAGCTGAACAGCAATTGTAGCAAAACCAACAGCTGACTTAAGTAGTAAGTAGAGTAATAGAAGCTGAGCAGCGATAGTAGCGAAACCAACAGCCAACTTAAATAAAAAGTAGAGAAATAGTAGCTAAGCAGCAAAAGTAGCAGTTGAATCTTTGGCTGCGTAATGAGCAGTTATACCAAATTTGGCCTAAGTTAGTAAGCAGAAGTAACACCAGCGAATTTCCCTTCATTCATCTGGGACAAATCACTTGCACTTACCAAGTGCGGTTCACAAATGCCAATGTCTCGAGTATGGCAATAAAATCATATTTGCTAAAATGTGAGTCTGAATTATTACCAAAAAGTGAGAAGCCTTAGTCGAAGCCAAATCAATCAAAGACGTTCCTCGATGACCTCTTACAATCTTACAAATCTCGTCTTCCATATAGAGTCACCAAGTGCAGAAGAATTGCCCTGTTTCATAAAATGCCATTATACAAGTGGAATACCAGGCATTTTCTAGATTTCTGTTGTTTCTTGTTGTTATTGAGATTTCTGTTTTGATCAGGTAATCCGGGTAATCTGTTGTTCTGTTGTTTTTCGATCTTGTGTGAGGAATTGGTGAAAACTTGGGATTATTTGCTCCTTCTGTAGAATGTTAACGATCCAACGTTAAAATCATTTGGATGTTTATGCTTTTGTTGGGAAGGGGTGTCAAAACTCAGTAAGATTATTGAAGACATCAGATCTAAAGTAAAGTTTGTGTGGTCTTCGTTATGAAATCTGTCATATATATTTTGCTGCATTAGGTTTGTCATTGATGAGCAGCAATGTTTTTGTAATGATGTTTTAATATATTCATTCAAAGCTAAGCAGGCAGGTAATTCGCACACACTGAACTTTCCTTGGTTTCATATTGGTGTTATAACATCTCTTTTCAGCGTTTATATCTATTTGTATCTCCGGGGATTGTGAAACCAAGCATCCTAGTGTTATTGAAAGTAATTGATTATTGAATATGATTTAATATTTGGAATGAAAGCGATTTTCGACTGGCAAATGAACATCGATATTCATAAGAATCGTAACACAAGTGTCAATATGGACCCCCCACTTTTCCATCCAGAGGTTAGGCAGTAAAGCGTAAGCGGTTTCATTGCAAGAATATAATGGTTTTTCCAACGATCCCGGGTCTGCTTTGGTCGGGTATCTTGATTCGAACATGGAAATTCATTTAAAATATTTATTGATAATACATTTTTGCCTTTAATATATTTCGTTGTCATGTCATAAGTGGAGAAAGAGTTCTATTTTAAACAATATCAAATGCTCACAGTATCATAAAAACATATCTGTAAAAAGCAGTCATAGTTAAGTTGGTAAACAAGATGTTTATAAAAGCTACTATATACTGAGATTTAACATTAAATCAGAAACTACTCCATCAAACTCTAATATTTATATTCAATAGAGACTGAAAATTGGTTATGACTTGCGATATGTTGCGTAGGAAAAAAATGTTTTTGTCATTGTTGTGTTGTTGTTGGTGGTGGTCCTGTTGGCGTTGTTGATCAATGGTGGTATAGAAATTGAAAAAGAAACACAAAATAATGTTTAAACAGCAATATTGAGGTATAAAAAATGGCTGTGTTTGCGTCTCCTATTTTCGATAGTATTAATTAAACATGTTGCTGTCGACTAGAATTACGATGATAGATAGTGCCGTGACTATGTCACATAAAGAATTCATGGATTCATTCATTGGAATCATTATAAAAACAGGAATACATCAGCGACGAGCATGGTCCCGGTTTATAACCACCCCTATGCATTATCCGTGGCTACATACAACTAGATTAGATTCTTTATAATTAAATATTCGATCAATTTACATGTGGAAGAGCAGTTGACGTGAAAATTGCTGCAACATTGATCTTGTGGTTGCGTTTTCTTCATTTCCATAAATGTCGGGCCATTAACTGTAAGTTATGTTCTCAGAAACGTACGCTTTGTATTCAACTGTGTTCATGTATATAGTCATGCTTTTTTCTCCATGTTTAAGTAATTTAATTTTAAGGATGAACATGGACACAATATTGTTGTTTTAAAAACTAGGTGAAGAAGTCTTAAACTGACTTCCATACTGACTTTTATACTCTTGCACACCAGCAGATGCAGGATGAGGTCAACTTACCTATATACTCCTTATAACCAGGAGCTGGGGAATGGTGCCACCTTACTTTAATACCCTTGTTTAATTACCAGCACTTGGGGAATGGTGTAATTTTACTTTAATACCCAATACCCTTGCTTAATTACCAGCAGTTTGGGAATGGGGTCACCTTACTTGAAAACTCCTGCTTACCAGTTTGGGGGGGGGGGGGATCCGGTCACCTTACTTAGATACTCCTGCTTACCAGGAGTTGGGCGATGTAGTCTGAGGTATCATCTTAACAAGACAATTGGTTATTGAAGGGTGCATTGGGGGGGGGGGGGGGGGGGGGGGGAGAGACACAGTAGCCAGTTAAGTTCTTTATGTGATTTAGCCAGAGTTGGGCAAAATCAATCAGTGGTGATGTTTTTGCCATGTTATTGTGTATGTCTCCTGAGAGTTCTACACTAGTGTAATTTATAGCCCTTTGTGATATTTTTTTGTTTATGAAATCCACTTCTAAGTAAGTGAATATGGTATACAATAATTTGATATCGGCGTAAATGAGTTCATTGGAGGCAGTCACGTTTTTTGAGAGAAAATAAAACGAGAGCTATCCATGTTGTTGAATGTTATAAAATAATAAATTCAGATAATAACGGTGTTAGGAACTGAATAAGAGATAATATTCAACTGTATTTTTAAAATGTCTTCCATAATACCAACTGATGAGGCCAATTATATTGCTTTTCAAAAATTTTGCTAATGAGGTCACATATACAAAAGTTATTCATAACTTCAGAACAATATCGTAAATAATGATTTACTAAGCATACTTTGTTATATCTGGAGTTCCATGTAATCCATCCATTATGTTCGCCTTGACGAATATTGTACTATAATAAGTAAAAATGACATGACCGTGGTGCATTATAGTTATGGATGAATAATTATGATATTACTGATTAGTACTTTGTTTACTACCTTATTATAATGAGCATATCGGTAACCTAATACAGTAATCAAAACATTGTACCAGTTAACCGTATACCCTATAACCCCAAATATGTTGCATTAATTACACCAAGTTTCGTGTTTGATTTTATGCATAACTTGACAAGTTTGATGTAATTCTAGAAACCAAAGTGTCACAGATGCACCCTAGTAGCAAAATAACTAGTCTGATTGAATCATATAATGAATAATTTGTATGGTTATCCATGCATTAGTTACATTGTATCCTGACACAATTGCTCCCCATGGAAAAACTATGCATACTTATTACTCGCATTCATCTCATTGAAAATTTCAGTGTTGTTAATTTGGGCACATAATTACTTAAAAACATCCAGGATGATGCTTTATTTATATATATGAGAGGGGGGTGTATGTATGGGGTGGCCAAATTGTTAATCTGTGTTTCATGGCAGATGTTATATATAGAGCCCTGTAGCAATGAATATTCTGCTAATAGAGAGTCTGTTTCTTTTTAAAGGAAGGGGTTTGTCAGTTTTATGGGTTGGGGTCAATCCTAATAAATCAAAGTCTTCTGTGTTTCATTTTTTGTTTATTTTTAATGCCAATGTATAACAATAGTGTTTTTAGATATTATTAGTTTTTTTCCATAGCCTAGCCACCAATGTGAGTACCCAACTGAAAGCATAATTAAGAGTGGTTATGTAACAACATTGAATGACATCTTAACTGTTACACTAAACCTAAGAAAAGAGTGGCCAGCCCCGGTTAAATTTATAAATTTAGGCTGCCCAGTTCTCTGTGTATGTCACCTTGGTTCATCACCAACAACTTGGACTTCCTTCAACATAATATCAGCCCATAAAAAACACTGACCTAAAATAAGGGGAGGTAAATTTAGCTTGTAATGACTGATTTGACATAAGGGCAAATAATAATACTAGCCATTGATAACAGGGGTTATAATAATTTAAAAAACAAGGGAGGTAATATAAGCAATTGACAACAAAGGCGATCAAATTAGTAATTGACAACAAGGGAGGTAATATATGCCTCTGATAACACTAGCCTCTGGTAACGAGGGATGTAAAATTAGCCATTGACAACAAGGGAGGTAATATTAGCCTCTGGTAACAAGGAATGTAATATAAGCCATTGACAACAAGGGAGTTAATATTAGCTCTGTTAACAAGGGATGTAATATAAGCCATTGACAACAAGGGAGTTAATATTAGCTCTGTTAACAAGGGATGTAATATAAGCCATTGACAACAAAGGCGATCAAATTAGTAATTGACAACAAGGGAGGTAATATTAGCTCTGTTAACAAGGGATGTAATATTAGCCATTGACAACAAAGGCGATCAAATTAGTAATTGACAACAAGGGAGGTAATATTAGCTCTGTTAACAAGGGATGTAATATAAGCCATTGACAACAAGGGAGGTAATATTAGCTCTGTTAACAAGGGATGTAATATTAGCCATTGACAACAAAGGCGATCAAATTAGTAATTGACAACAAGGGAGGTAATATTAGCTCTGTTAACAAGGAATGTAATATAAGCCATTGACAACAAGGGAGGTAATATTAGCTCTGTTAACAAGGGATGTAATATTAGCCATTGACAACAAGGGAGGTAATATTAGCCTCTGGTAAGAAGGGATGTTATATAAACCATTGGCAAAAAGGGATGTAATATGCTATTAAAACAAGGGAGGTAATATTAGCCATTAATAACAAGGGAGGTAATATGTGCCTCTGATAACAAGGGGTGTAATATTGGCTATTTATAACAAAGGGAGGTCATATTAGCTTTTGACAAAAAAGGAGGTTATATCAGTACATTGATTAAAGAGCAAGGTAATATTAACTATTGATAATAAGGGAGGTAATATCACCATTGATTTTACAGGAAGCTTAGTAAAAAAGTAATTTGAGTTATAATGTCTCTTGTTCAACTTTGGAGAAATGATTAATAGACAAATGCTCAGTGTAAAACAAGTGCAATTATCATGTTTAATATTTTAGAATTCAAAATACACTAAATGACTTTTATAACAATAAGCAGAATCTATATTAAAGCAGAAATGTGTATTAGTTTTTACAATCTATGCATGCTAAATTATTTACAATACAAATGTGATTTTGTGCTGAAAACATACTTTATAATATGCTTTTTATGTTAAATTAATTTGTGACTAAAGTAACCTTTTTTAATCAACTCTGCATTTGGTTTTTTGACGACATGGCTAATTTATTTTGTGGTAAATATAAAAAATATTGTTTAGTTTAACATGAATCTTCACTTGTATATACATTAATGTTTACATTGATGGATAATTGTTACAGTTAAGTGCTAGATAACATTTTAAGGATTTGCTGAAGAAGTTTAAGTGTGACTCATTTCTAAAACTTGTGTTGCTATTGAAAAAAATACGTATAACAAAAGCTCCTACGTCAAACCTTTATTGTATTATGTATTTAACAATACCTTGATCATAAACTGAGATTTGATATATGCAGATATTATACACACATTGGTAATGCCGAAAATAACTTCAACTTTGTATATTACCTATTTATAGTATAAATTTTGTATTGTGGTCATTAAAAAACTTCAGACAAACGATCAGAAACAATTTGACTGAAAAAAGCCGTAAAATAATATGAATAACACAGATCTGTAAATAATGTCAGTAGGCGGAGTTATGCATGACGAGTTTACCCCCAGGCCGCGAATTGATTGGTCGATAAACCGCAATGTACCGAGTCACCCTTTATCAGTCTTAAGTATGCATTTGAACTGTCGGGTTGTATGTTTATAATATACAGACTGTATACAGTGGTAGTTTAATGGTGTGAAGGTGGTGTTTGTGTAAGGAAGAAATTGGGAATATTTATAGATCTGTTTTGAATTATGACTATTTGCTTAAGACAGTAGGAAAGGAATCTGGATTAATATCAGCTATCTGAGTCAAGATATGCTTGTAGTTATTTGATCTGTGAATATCTGTTTAGCACTGTGTGAAACTGAGCAAGCATTTAGTAGGAGAAAGTATTGGTAAGAAATTGAATGAGAAGAAACAAGAATTAGATTCTCCTATTTCTCCACAGACGGACATTGACTTCATTTGCTAATTTCTGGACTCGTCAATATAACACACTATAAAATAGATGGAAAAATAGTGAGGTTATTTCGTTCAGGATTTCTGAGTAAACCTAGACCGTTCCCAAACATTTATGGGATTATTGGAATCGTCATCATCAGCTTCTTTTGTCAGCTAGCAGTTAAGCTAGTAAGCTGGTTTTGTACATCACAAGTTTGTTCATTTTTATTGGAAAAGTAGGACTGCTCAGTACACAGGAACTGTTTCTATAGTGACATTTTTATTTCATCCAAGGTGTCACTGACAGATTCTAAGGAATTGGACCAGATTTGGATATTTTAGACTATTATAGTGGGGGGTTTTATCTGTGAGGTAATCATTGGCATGAAATTGCTGTTTTCTGATGGACTGAAAAACATTGGGTTAAACACTACGTAATAATGAAGTTCCTGAAGACTTTAAACTGATAAGTTTTGAAAAGTGTAAGTTTTGAAAAGTGTCTATCCAGTTGGATATAGAAATATAACTATATAAAACCAACATTATAAGAATACGGATTATTTCAAAAGATATTCATACAATCAAAGAATTTCCTTAAATTCACGATAATCTTGGCTCGTAAAACTCCAAGCCATACAAGGATGATGTTTTCTGATTACGGTGGTCGTCCTGGACCGCCCTCGCAGTGGAATCAGCCTCCCCACCCCTCAATGTACGGGGGTCCTCCCCCTCCCCACTACCCCCAGGGGTCACCGGGAGCCATTATGGGGCCCATGGGGTATCCTGGGGGACCTGGACGAAGGGTCCAGGACCCCACCAGCGAGGTTTTTACCTGCCTGTTTGGGGATCTGTTCGTGAAATGGTAAGTTAATTTTGGAGGAAACATTGATTAAAATGTTCATTGGAAACAGCATTGAAATATGATGTTTGAATTCAATATTTTCCGAGATCTAAGACAAAACATTCTTTAGGCAGTTAATACAAATATACATGATGATTGTGAATCAAATGGTATTGTTTACTAGCTAGCGCTAGCTGACGTAATTAAAGTATTTGAGTTTATGAAATAATCATTGAATTGATCTTATTATGATTGACTATTTCATTTAGTGTATATAATTAAATTGTTATTGACTCTATTAATACAGCTCTACAATGTTTTCATACCTTTTCATAAAACTTTTTCTTCAATTCATTTCACAACATGTTATCAATATTAAGATAATCCGGAAATGAAATGGAAGAAATATGACATTTTACTGTAAAACAATATAGATGGAAGTTTTCATCATAAATGTGCTTTCATGAACAAAAAACTACAAATGAGTTTTGAATAATGGTATCTATTCAATAATAGATGTATTGCATATTTCTTCTTTATATACATGTATTTTAGGAAGTGTTACTCGCTATTCAGGTTAGAAAGTATTTGCTATGTATTGCCCATAAACAGAAACCCGAACAATTATAAAAAGTAAATGTGAAATATTAAGTGTAATGTGTCGCCAGCAAATGTATTTTCATTAATTTATAACATCATGTAAGCTGCATAAAAATGAGATAATATCTTGTATTGATCGACTAAAATGGATGTTAACCGTGACTTAATTATACTTAGACCTTGCTGAACAAGCAATATTTTTGTTGGTCACTTTTTGATTAGCCACATTAAGCAACATTCTCGATGTTGTCCATTAAAGGGCAACTATTTGGTGTTTATTATGATTTTGTCTAGAGTCAAAGGTTATCGCGGTCAGTTCATATATTGGTTACATGCCTTCGTGTCAAGTTCATGTATGATTAATGGCATATGTCCCTACGTCAAATATTTGAGGACTCTTTGTACACGATTTCAACGCAATAATAGGCTATCTTAGGTATACCCCAATTGTCAACTTAAAGTTACAGCTCTCTTGTGAGTAAGAGGTTTTGTCCTTCAAATGCATCTTTTATTTACTTTTCGTCACAATCATCACTATCGCATTGCAAACAAGTTGTAAATCATCATTTAATAGGCTCCTCTTCAAAGAATTTAGAAGTATTTAGTGCTACATTGTTTATTGCAGAGAATTCTTAAGGTCTATTTCTTCAGTCTAAGTGAAATTTAAGTTTTTGTATTGATTTTTTTTTCCTTTTTGGGAGTGGGGGAGAGGGGGGAGGGAGTGAATCAATATTATGGTTATAGCCTGAACCTTTAATGTGAAACTCACTTCCTAGATTACTTCTTAATTTATCTGATGTCATATGTAATAGAAATTTGCTCATAAATATATATACATATTATTAAGTTCAACCTCACTTCTTTCTTTTATACTAACTTGTGTAAATAATGGCGCTTACATGTACTGAATAAATGACGTTGACTTCTATAATAAATTGGGGGCTTACTTCTATAATAAATTAATCTGGCAGAGTTAACAATAAGTATATTAATTTGAGGACAATTTTGTACAGACCATAGATATTAATTAACTTTCTCGGCAATTGTTCCGCAATTTTCGAAGTTCAAAAGTTTGCAGACCTAATAGAGATGTATATTTTGTGCTTTTAATAACTGTAGTGAAACTTTTTGTATGTATTTTTTTGTTACATTGACATGCATAAAATCTTGTTTTTTAAAATAAGTATAATGTATTATATCATTCAAGTTGTAAGGCAATGGTGTCATTCTACCGAAACATGTTTGTTATTCAGCGAACAACTGCTATCGATAGCTTATTTCCTCTCGTCATTGAGATAGTAGCCAAACGCTGGCGGTCCTTGAATGCAGTTGAAATGACTAACGTGTATCTTCTAAATCTCTTCATGCAGTTGTTACTATGTTTTTTAATGTATTACAATGGGGCTTTGGATGCGTCATCGCTTATTATCTTCCCACACTTTTTAGTGCCTCTTAGATGATGTCAAGCATCTTTGACAGCATCTATTTTGTGGTTTTAGCTGTGAATTAGTTGGAACCTGTATGTTTTAAGTGTCGAAAAAACTATTGTAATTTTATATTCGATTATAATTCAGATCCATTTCTTGAGTGACATAAAAATATAAAGTTACAATATCATATTTTCAAATATCGAAATGTTATCCTCTTATTTTAAAAAAAAAAGAAGTTTTAATTTTTTCTCGTAACCACTGTAACTTTGTACACTATAATGTATTGTAAAATGTAAAATGATTTCCCTAAACTTCACAATTTTCAGCTAATGTGAAAATAATAGTTTCAAATTGGTGCTTTAATTTGTCAAAAAATCCACTTTTAATTTTCTGACATTTCTCATTTTCCAGATATCATGAATATCATATGTAAAACGATCCTGATTGAATGATATAGAGGAATAAATGTTTGGAAAAAATGTACAGATCTATGAAAGTAGAGTTCTTTAATATGCTTCAAGAGAAAAACAATGGAGTCGTTTGTTGATGCAGATTAACTGATTTTGGATTCCTTTTGATACAAGACTTGAAATGATTCAAATTGTTGTGATTTTGATCTTTAAAGAAATTCAGTATGTACGGCCAGGTGTTTGACTCATTAGAGAAAGAAAATTGGAACTGAAAATGAGGAAGAAAAATACTGTTTAAAAGGTAACCTTATATTTAGTCATGTGAAAGCGTACTGAATTTGCGGTTATTGTACATGTTGGGAATTGAAAATAAACTAAAATACTGTATTTATATAATTGTTGTAGTTATTATAAAAATTATATGCAAAGTATAAGCCTGCATCTGAGTCCTCAATTCTATAAGTACTAATTATAAATACCATGAACAGATACATGAAATGTTGATCACTCAGACTAGAACTGATTTTTAACTTTTTAAAGTACTTTTATGTTCATGAACACCTGAAATGTTCATGAACATATTTATATTGCATTTTCATGAACATATTCATGTACTCCACATTAATCAATATATCTGGAATGTTTACGGACAGTATATATTTAAATGTTTAAGAACATGTTTTTCATATGGCAGCAGTTATATACGTTAAGTACCCGCAAAAATAGAGAAAAAAACATTTAATATTGAAGAAAACAAATGCGGTTTGTCATAACACCCTTTCCTGTTTGAAAAAATTGTATAAATTAATGTAACAATAATGTTTTCATATAATACTATAATGTATTTTAAGGTTATTGTAATTGACAAACTTAAAGGGTCATGTCCGTGTATTCATGGATATGTAAATACTCCCTTGTGATAATTTGAATGCAGATCATTGATGAAATAATTATTATAATTTTATTATCGTTACAAATTATAAAAATATGATATTCTCAATGTCTCAGTGTGTGTGGCATGAAAATTTGAAGTGACATTACTTTTCTTTGTCAGTGAAAAATTAGCACTGCAATTATTTAAAAATATAAAAGTAGACACTTGTTGGTTGAAAAAACCGATAGTCTACTATAGTTTCTATAAGGACGGTGGCTATCGGTGAGATCTTTACCTCAATAGATGGAACACTCAGATAACGCCATTGACATGAATTGTGGGTTTTGAAAAAAAAAGAAATATTTTGGAGAAATAAGATTTGTAAAGGTTTATGCACAAAAATGACATAGATACAATCTTTTGGGTTTTGTGACTTTTTAGAAATGACACGTTTCAAAAAAAAATATAAGATGCTTCAATTTGTATTGAAATTTGTAATTTAATTTAGATGTTATTAGATATATTTATAATGTAAAAATTGTTTCTTTAGTAATAAAGCATTTAAAATCTGCCAACTTAATATAATTTATTACATTGCAGATAGATATATTTAAAGATATTCTAGGATGTATGCTGTCTCAAAGTTGTAAGAACATTATTTTGTGATTTACAAAATTTTGAAGAAAAAAACTTGGCATAAATATAAACCAGATGTCTTCCTGTCCAAATTCGATCTAAAAGATAGATTTAATCCAATTTTCATAATTAACTATTCATTAAAATTATCAGGAATTATCTCGAAATACATTCAAATGCACCAGTGTGTAGGTTGTTGAAAATGGTTTTATATCATGTATCATAGATTTAATATCGTAAATAATCACATAATAAATTGTCGCTGACAAAGATAAGAAAAGTTCAGGAAACCTGGAATTACGTATTAATTAGTCAAACTAAATTTTCTGGCATAAAATTTTATGATTGTTGCGCAATCCTCATTTATTATTAGATAACCAATTATCACATTAGATTAACAAAGTTGACGAAGCATCACAAATTGTTCAGCAATGAGCCAAAACACCAATATAAAACCCCACAAAAATATGGCAGATTCAGAAGAGGTGGGGAGGGGAGAGATGCAGATATACCTAGAAAACAGTAAAAGATGAAGCACTCACTCACACTGATTTCTGAGCAGCCTATGCGATTGAAAAGCCAGATGCACTCAGAATTAGTGTTGTTACGCCATTGCCACTTATATTACACCGGAGATGAATGCAATTGTGCGCATGCAGGCAATGTTTACTTTTGGTCTGTTTCCTCTGTGAAAAAAATGTGTTTTGTGTCTGAGTAGTAATCCAATTGCCCAAATTCTTGGACGAACACATTTCATATATTATAATATGTCTAATGCATGGCTACTTATATATACTGATGATAATTAGCTGCAAGAGTTTGAGAGATAAGTTTAGTACTCTTTTGTCTGATGAAATATCCTGACCTTCCTAGATTTCTCCAAAGTGCTCGGTTCAATATATAGCCTGAAAAGTACTCTAAAGATGAATTCGAAGGCCTGCATGTACACAGAGTCTCATTATTTGGTAGTTCTTAAAAGTGCTCTGAGCTTTGTGTGAATTTTTATTACTATTTCTCTTACGGTGCCTTTACCATAAAACACGTCATTGATCATGTAGATTATTAAAATAACAAAAAACAAACCAATTTGAATGTAACTTGATGCATTGTTTGAAAGAGATAGTAGTTTTACAAGTGGAATATAAAGTGCTTTTAAGTGCTTACTAATACAATCTTAACCGATACAAATGCATGTAGTTTTTCGCAGCGTCACTGAAGTACAAGTGAAAACCTGTAACAAATTATAGAGATAGCTCAAGTGCAAAAAGCCAACTAATAAAGAAGTCAAGACGTAGATATTTGAAAATTGAGAGACCTTATCTTTTGAGCAATTGGGGTTCGGTTTCGGCAATTGGCCTCATTTAATTTTACTTAACATAAAAAAGACGGTTTTGATAACAGGGCCAAGTCAGGGTGCTGTTTTAGCTCATGGTTTATTCCTGTATTTTGAAAAAAGTATTAAATGTCAGCTACTCAGTCTTTTGAACTTTATACTACGAGTGTGTGAAAAATGCCAGGTTTGTAGATGTGAAGTGGTGGAAATGATTTATTTTTAGGTGTGAGGGTGCAGAAAAACCATATATTAAAATGGTTTATATTTAAAGTGTGCCAATGAAATGGTTTTCACTTTAGTTCATTTGCTAATGTGGCATCCTAGCAGTGTCGGTAAGAATCTTCTGAAACATTTTAATGTAGGGCTTGGGGGTATTAGATTTATGAGGAAAAAGGACAATATCCCCACTTCAAGACAACATTTTCACCCAAAAATGATTATAATCTAAAAAAAAATGCCATTTTCTTGTCCATCAAAAATGTACAAACTGACATTGTGCAAAAGAGAATCAGAGTACATTTTTGTGGCTATTACAGCGAGAAGTGATAGACTACAAGAATTAGTATTTCTGAAAAGAAATTAGCCATATCAGTCTGCCCTACTAACTAAACAGTCTGTCTGAAGGGGTAATTTCATGAAATAATACAAGGTTTAATGTTACCTGACCATTACCTAAACAAGCTGGCTATTTCTGACCTGTCCTAAGGCTAATTCCCCCCATGTAATATTAAGCAATATTATGCTCTGTTGACCTAATATGTGATATCTTATTAGTTATCTTGTATCCCTCCCTATGACTGGGTGCATATTTTACTACTGTCGGGTTAGTAGTTTGTGTATACTTCAGAATATATATAAATTTGTAATATTTACTGATATAATAAGGTCTGTTTTTCGAGAAAAAGGTTGAGCTATGGTCATAGCTTTCACTGTGTCTACGTATCAGCACCAACATTGTCCTGCACAAGATTAAACTTATTGTCCATATCTCAAAACCCTTCAACATATTCACATGAAACTTTGTACATATTTTTTTTATGTTTCAAGAGATATTTAATTATCCACATGTATTGAACATCTAACTTTAATAATTGTCAAGTTGTGACCTTTTTTTGATGGGGGAAAAAGCAACATTTGTTTTGACTCTTGCTGTATGCTGCAGTGTATATTAATTGGTAAAATAAGTTACAGTCAATGTTTTCCGAAGATTGTTTTGCAATATTGGGATTAAAGTCTCAGCATTGGCATTCAAGATATTGTGGTTCAAGAACTTGAACATTGGCTGTAACTTTTCAAGATATCCACCAGAAGGACCAAAATTTGTTTACTGCAATGCGAAATGCACATGTGAAGCAAGGCTTATAACTATGGCTTAAATCATTTTGGCCCTTTAGAAGAGCTTCGGCATCCACTTGTGGTACTCATGTTTTGACTTTATATTCAAGCCTATTTTGGAAGGATAATACTTGGGAACCGCTCATTCTTTCTCAGTAATTTTATTTTATTAATGAAAATGGCTTCTTAGTAAACTTCTTTCGGCTTGAATCCTTATATTTCTATGACTTTAATTGATAGTCACAATTATAGACCTTAGACTGGTTCTCTGACGTTAATAATTATAATTATAAAAAAACCCACTTCATCCTGGCGGATTTTGTGTCATACCTTATTAGATTGTCATGTTACAATCTTGCCAATTATTTCTATACTGTAATCCTGAACTTTAAAGATGTGGAGATGCTGGTAGAATTAAGGCTTAATGAAATGAAGGCCGGAGTTACTTGTTATTGGCGCTAATGATATGTTATTTCAGGAAATACGAACTCAGACTTTTAATGACTTCCATCATATTTTTTATCATCATTTGAAGAAACAGCCTTTAAGCATTGCCCTTGTGCAAAAGTGCAGTCTCATTTATAAGGCTATAATTCTTTCTGGAGTTATGCTCCTTGTTTAGCTAAGATACTCTTATAAGTTATGCCCCTTTTTCAGCTCAATTACTTTTTTCAGTTATGCTCCTAATGTTAAGCTTAAATTTGGTCTTATGAGTTATGCCCCTTATTCAGCTAAAAGACTTTCTTCAGAGTTTTAACACTTGTTTAACCTAAATCCTTTCTTGAGTTAATCCCCTGGTTGAGCTAGAATACTCTTTTGGGTAATGCCCCTTGGATAAATCAGATCGTGGATCGCGGAAAACTTCTCTTCCTTTCAAGAAGTAGAAAAACAACACACAGGTCATTTCTTGTTTAAAGTACTAGTCATTCTACTTTTGGGTTGAATAATTTATCATAAGTAAGTTATTGCTTTTACCAAATCATCCTTATATTATAATGCATTGATATATGAAATTAGTAAGATAAATATTTCATGCAGGAATATTAAGGTGTGTTTGCCTGTGCAGTAGAGTTTTATTGCTCTGCTGTTGGAAATGCTTCAACATTTATCAAAGGAAGAAAAGAAAATATAATAGCGAGATGTATCGATCCTCAACCAATAATTCTATTGATTGCATTCATTTTAACCTGGAACGGCATTGCAACGTGTTCTTCAAAACACTTTTTTCAAAAGAAATACAATAATTGCATCCTGCACTGTTCTATTTTTGTTATGATTAAAAGAAAATGATTGATTTATTAATACTTTCATTACTTTCAAAATATTATGCTTTGAAGCCGTCGTTAAACGATGAGTTGTCACGAGTTTTAGACTTGTTAAAACTGTGTCAATCAGAAATGGTAGACATGGTTTCGCAAATGGCAATGTGTGAAAAAGTAGGTTATATTTAAATGTACAATCACTCTGGGTTAAATATTTCATGAATTGTGTTCCTTGTTAACTGGTAATTATCTAAAACAGCCAAGCATTTTGGTGTCCCCTTGCCATGGTCTTTGGAAACCCTGTGCCTATCTTTGGAAAAATACTGAAAGCATTCTTTTTTGTTAAATTAAAACAAAGAAAACTTAAACAAAAGAAACTGTCAGAAATACTGAGTATGGATGACATCATCAAAAAATGGACTTTGAGGGCTACGGTCCTTGGGCGCTTCAAATCTAGAATAATAGTTATTTGTTATCTTTTTTTGCGGTGGAACTTACTCATGCCAACAATGAAAGAGCTGGGGAACAGGGGGAGGGGGGAATTTTCGGAGGGCAAAGGTGCATGTGAGCCTTTATCGGGATGTTTTGTCTCCATAAGTTTGATCAAATTCTGATCAAGTCAGTAATTTGAGTCAGTGATTGATATTATCGAAAAATTTGTCAGGTTATTTTTATAATGTAAAGATTTGATTAAGAGAGGTGAATATCCAATTTTTATTTTGTTAAGGTTATATAAGGTGTAAAATTACGGCTTATTTACCGCTATAATAAACTGGCATGCAACGATTTTCATTTACTGGTGGTATACAATTTCGTTCTCCGCAAGTTCATCGGGTACAAACTTTTTGAAAGGCGATATATAGATAAGGGCAATTAATTGTTGTAAAATGAACAATGAAGTTTTTGTGATAATCATAAATATTTTTGGTTATTCAATGTTGACATCCAGTATTTTGGGTGGATAAAAGATTTGTTGTTAAGAAGTTGAATTCCTATGCAAGCTCCTCTCTGTGAGATTTTGTTTCATTTTGGCTTAAATACACAAAAATTAGAAGCTGTTATTGAACACTGAATTTAGGATTTTTTTGGACATAAATTGACTTCTATGAAAATCATTGAAATATTGATGAGGAATATGAAACTTGGTAATAACATAATCATACTCTATTTAAGTACCTTTTTCACTGAAATGTTTATTATTCAGAAATGGCCTTGAAGAAACTGCAGCAACAACAACAGCAAATGGTTGATATGTGATTTTAGAAAGGTCAATGATTAATTTTATAAAAAAAAATGTAATGTTGATCTTAATTTTAGGAACTTAAGTTTTGACAAGACAACTAACTTATAAATTACCAAAGGCCTTATTGAACAATGGCAATAAAAATTTATCACAAAATCTTATCTCCAGAATAAAAAGATATATTCTTGCAGAAGACAGCATTTAATTCCTTTGATAATTTAAAGGGACTTAACACACTTAAAGCTATATTGAAATGGTGTTATTTTAAAACTAACTTATATAAACAAACACATAACAGCATGTTGCAGATACTCATATGAACCTAACATTGTAATTTCAAGCATAAAATAAATTAGTTTTCAATTATAGTGTTACTTAATGATTATAATGTTTTTTTTACACAAAATAGTGTGTAATTTAAGTCACATTCCTAAATAATTGTAAACACTATAGTTTTATTTAACTATGTTGATGCATTATCGCATTGAAACATTTGTTCACATTTTTGCAATGTTTATTTTTACATCTGACCCTATAAAACGTGGAGGTGTCCCTTTAAAACACATGTATTTTAATGATCTATGGCGGAACCGGATACATGCTTTGCACATATGTTTTAGGTAGAAATCTTGGGAAAATAATCTTTTAGTGAAAAGGAAATCTCATAATTCCACAGGCCGAACTATTTATTATGTTACTTAAATCTCCCTTTTCAAAGATTGAATAATTGTTTGAAACGTGCATTACATATAATATGGCACTTAATTGTACAAATAATTTAGTGTTGCTTGTTTTTTTACTGTTTAAGACTTTAAAACCGATTTCTAAGCGAAGATTTGTGCTAATCTCCGGTAAAACCATGACAAGATTTAATGCACTATAATGATATTTCAGGAGATATTTACATAATACAGACAGCTATTCTATTCAAGTGTGCTGAGATGAATACTTTTAATATTGATATTCTGTACCTTTAATATTGATATTCTGGAGTGTTTTCATTGAAACAATGTTTTTTGAGGGCATTTGTCAATATTTGTATACTTAAAAACTGCAGATACGGAGACCAACATATTTTTGTTTTTCAAGTAAACAACGTTCTGTCAATTTGCCAGGTTGTTTAGCAGTTTGTTCAGCGAGATTGGGAACCACTCAATGGTTGTTCAATATGTTAGCTTCGTAGGATCGTAGGATTGACGATATTAGCATGTATATAGGTCACACTTTGTGGCTTTGCTTTTGTGCGAAAGGTGAATCAATCGGGGTTCATTCGGTGCATTTGAAACGGGAGGTCACAAAATCATTATGATGGTCGTTTTTCGGTATTCATGTCGGAATATTTAAATTGTAATTCTCGCTCACTGAGCTATGAAATTATAAGGTATTAGCATGTAAAGCTAGCTTTAGCTACTCAAATCTGCACATTTAGAAAGCATTTGTAAAAAAGAAACATGTTTTTATGATGATGGAAAGTAAGGCATGGACTAGCTGAATTTGAATTAAAACTTATATTTTTGTAATGATTTAAAATGTATTTTTAATCATCATCATCATCATCATCATCATCATCATCATCATCATCATCATCATCATCATCATCCCTCTATGTATAATTTAAATATTTCTTCCACTATAAACATAACAATGCCATCATTATAAGTTTAAGAAAAGTTAAACTCTGCAATTATATATGCAATTATAATGTTGGTATAAACAATCGTTTTATTTGAGAGAAAAAAACAACCCAACAATATCACACATTGTACTGAAAGTAACCCTTACCCTATTCCTGGAACAAACTGACAATCAAAATCAAAACTTTTAAAATGTTGTCTCACCTTTTATATATTTGACTTGTAGACAGTAAGAGTTATTGTTAATTACTCCTCAGTTTGTTAAGAAAACAAAAAAGTGAAAGGTTATTTACATCGTTGCCTCCCCTTTTGTATTTCCAGTTTTGAGGACAGTAACAGTAATGGTTACTCTGAGGGCATCCCGAATCCCTATCGCCCCATGGATCTCCGGCCAGACTATAACGGCATGGAGCCGTTACACAAGAGTCGCAAAAACAAGGAAGACAAATTTTGCGGCGTGTGCGGGGATCGGGCCCTCGGGTACAACTTTGATGCCATATCGTGCGAATCATGTAAAGCGTTCTTCAGACGAAATGCACCAAAAGGATTGGTTAGTATATTTCGACATCATTTGGTAGTATACGATACTATTGTACATTGATGGCCAAAACTCAGTATCGACGTCATTGCATTATAACAAAGCTAATAAGACCCTGGGGAAATTAATATATATGACTTATAATTGATAGAAACATTTTTCTTTAAGAGGCCTGAATTTAAAATAATAGGTGGCAGTGTATGTCTGAGATATAAAACTAATAAATGACTGATACTGTCACCTGTGGTCAAAAATAACATTCTGGTCACAATATCAGTTTTAACAAATAAATGACTGATACTGTCACCTGTGGTCAAAAATAACATTCTGGTCACAATATCAGTTTTAATTATGAGATTGACGAAATATTTAAAAAATTGCAATAAAAAGGAACAAAACTTTATCATTGATAGTTACTTGCCTTGAGCCTGATTTAGCCCACATATTTTTGAGATGCTTACACAATATAACCTCATGGTGAGTACTCAGTACCGACTTGAGTACTCCGACCCCCTTTACTACCCCCAGTACTCGACCCATCCCCTCCGGATCACGTGCAGTACAACGTATTAAAATAGCTTTCTCACAGTGCATGTCTGGTGGGATGAGACTCGGATGATAATAAACTTCATGCTGTGGAAATATATGGCACCTTGACAACAGATAAAAACAATAAAGTCTCATAAAAACAAAACAAAAATCACATAACATACTATAAGTACTAATTTTGTTTTGTCAGGTTTCTAACTTGTAAGGGATGAGAATGGTTCTTAAGTAAGCTCGCTTCGTCATCTTTCTAAAGGATGATGATGGTAGTTGGAAAGCTCATGTTTAACTATGGCAACTCTTGACGTCACAGATAAAAGCGAAAAAGTCATATAAACAAAAATGTTGTTATGTACAGTAGTCGTTCTCAAGTTTTGCTTTCCACGTATTGATGATGTCAATGGATTTAACAACAAGTGAAGTATTCAAAGTTTTTAAGTATTTAATTAACAATTGCTTTAAGTTGATTGAATATTACAGTGTGTTATGCTTAATGTCAAAAAACAAAAACGTGAAAAAGAAGCGACAGGAAATTAAAGCAATCTATAAGGAGGATGCCGCTTTGCAGGAAAAATTGATAGCCTTGAATGGCGCCTCGATGTTAATATTAGGAACGAGCTTATAGCTTTGGCAGACACACAGCTGAACATGGATGCCAATAAAACAACCTTTTGTTTTCCATGTGGTTTCAAAACAGACAACTGTGTATGCCACCTTCTACTAACCTCAACAAGTTTTCAAAAACAAAATACAGCCTCATGTTTTCTAGTTTACGTAATTTATCAACGTTTTGGTATAAAATTAAGAACGTGTACAGGTAGTCTCCGCTGCTTAGTTTTGTAAGTTATTATTAAGGAAATAATACAAGATACAGAATTATACAATTAATATTGTTTTTGGACCTTTTTGAAGAAAAAAAATCACTTAGAATGACTCTTTCGCCCTAATTTCATACAATCTTATTTATAAATTAATAATAAAGTGCTCAGTACCATGGTAGAAAAATGTTGCATACATTTTTCAGTTATAATATATCGTCCTTGTCTCTCTATATATATTTACAAATACCGTAACATCTGAAGAATCCAAGTGTACCGTATGACATTGGTAGGACATAATAAACAGAAAATATCGCATTTTTAACACTGCTCTGATTGAATTTTTCATCCGGAGTAAGGCTTAAGTGAGAAAACAGATGCCACCAAATTAAACACTTGGATTTGTTGTTAAAAATAGATGTCTGGTATGGAGTACTTAATGTTACCTTTATGAAAACATGTACCCTCTTTCACTTTAGCCCAAAAATGTCTGCTTGTTTTTATAACTCATGATATAACGTTTATCTTGTAAGATTTTCAAAGGAAAAGGTCAAGGTATAGTAAATAGTCGTGTTGTGTCATCAACAGTGGCGTTGTTGTCATTCAAAGAACTTAACCTCCCTGACCTCCAGGCTATAGCTCAAACTCCAGTGAAGATTTTCAAATGAAACTTGGTACATGTGTTGCCAGATACAATACACACATGTACAGCAAGGCCCTCGATTCTTGCTTAATTAAATTGAGTTTTGTGCAAGGTCTAATGGGTGTTGGCGTTTGATCAGCGGCATTTTTGTTGAATTACTCAATTTTGTTTTATAACATGTAAGGATGTTATGACTATTAAGGTGTCTGTCGGCCCCTCACACAGAAGGTCACTGGCTTGAGCTCCACCAGGGTCGTAACAACATGGTACTCTCACATGAAATATATCAGTCAATCCAGCTAAAATGAATAATAATAAAATAAGTTGGGCAAAACAGGAATCTTTACTTCAAAGGGAATAACCAAAAATCAGTTTGCTTAAAGGTAAGGTAATTCTTGATTGAGAAAAGAACCGTATATGTGCTCATTGTGAAAGTTTTTTCCTTATTTGAAATAAATTCCATTTGGTGTAAACATCTTTTACTTCGGAATTTACATACAAAGAATGCAAGTAAAGTACAATCAAAATAATATTTGATTGGGCCTATATCACTTCACCATTCACAGATATTTATGGAAATGTTCTGCATCTCTTGTTGAGTTTGAGAACAAATTATAATGAAATCTTGAGTAAATATTGATATATTGTCAACTTGAAGAAACGTTTTTAGATATTTTGTATTGTAATTTCTTTTTTTTCGGCAAAGTGTTTAAAAAGACTCAATATGATAAAAAAATTAAGGATTTTTGAAAATGAATTCAATTCAAAAGAGGCTTATATTCTGAAGATTTGATGAAGTGTATTTAAGGTGATATTTATTGCGTAAATTTTGAGCATTTAAAAAGAAAAAAAGATGAATAATATTTTCATGTTTGTTCGATACTTGTATTAAAGCATTTAACTTATAAAACATTTTATAGAAATGGTTAACAATAAAGTTTATTCATATGCGAAAAGAAAATTGATCCTTCGTATTGAAAAGATTATTTTACTATTAAATTATTTGAAGACGTTTGGGTTCAATGAGTGTGTACAAATTTTCAAAATGAAAGAACATTTGGAATCCAGTTTTCAAATAGAGTGATCTGGCACTTAATTTGAATTCATCAATACCATGATCTAATCAAAGCTTGCCAACATCATATGAATATGAAATATGATAAAATATATTCAGCCAAATTCTTATACAGCAAAAACAAATTCCAAACATTTTGTACATTTTTACATACCTTTTTAGGGCCCAGAAAATATTCTTTTGCTGCTTTTCAATTATACACTAAAATCTCAGTAAGAAAAAAAATATAGCAATGAAAAAATGCAGAAAAGGTCAATAGGAATTTTATTGCATTAAATGATATAGCAGCTCCATTCATTTAAAAACATTACTAAGGTAATAAACAATATAAAATCTGAAAATGTCATTTTCACCTTAATTCAACTATTCATTAGTTGAATATACGCTCTGTTAGGTTTTTACTGAGAAGTCTTTGACATGTGAAAATTGACATTTACTGAAAAGTTAAAACGTATGAAATTATTTAAAGACTTGCGCTTATGGCATTTAATGCTGTAACTAAGTCATAAACGACAATTGTCACCGAGAATGCTATTAAATTAACCTGAAGCTAAGTTCTTTAATGACACACCAAGAGGCTGTTGTGATTATGTAATAAAGAATAACTACAAGTAGACAATGATTTGTAGGAAAATTGTACAATGTGAACATTTTTAGTTCGGTATATTATTTATGCCCCCTTATATCAAGGTACATTATTTGTTTGGCTTTTTTTTTTTAAAGAAATCAAGTCAGGATATTGTCGGTAGCCTCAATGGTCGTTGTCCTCAGTCCAGTGTTAATGCATGCAAAAACATTATCTTGGCCATTTTCATAGCTCTTTAAACATCCAAGATATCTAGATGAAACTTGGTACACATGTTCCCAGGGCCAATACGCACATGTACAGAAAGGCCCATAACTCTGGCTTTGTTAAAAAATTGAGTGAATGCCACATTTTTAACTTTAATACAACAGATGTCGGTCAGTGTTAAAGCTCCACAGCAATCTTCTTAAATGTCCTCTAAAAATAAGTTACAGACAGCTATGTGTTATTATGTGAGGATTTTTTCTTTAGTGGAGCAAAAAAAAAAAAATTCATGTGATGCAAAATATCAGTTTTATCTGTGATGAAATTATAATCATAGTAAACTGAATAGATCATGTGTTCATTTAAAAACTAAGGAAATGACTAAAAAATGATAGATATTTCCCTGATATTTATATGTGAGGCTGATATATTCAAACAATTTGGTATTATACTTCGACAATTTTGATCACATGACAAAGTCATGTTTTTACCTTGTCATCGCATGCCTATGGACAATGTTTAAATTTGTTTCGACTGTGAAAGCGTATTTGACAGTTGAGGATCGCTGAGAATCACGGAGCCGATGTCTGTGTTATACATATGTCATACTAAATCTACAACGCAACAAGTATAATAACTGTCTACTATTCCGTAATCTTTCTTGTTCTTGGCATGTTGAAATGAAAATCATATTCAAATTGTTTGTAACAAATTATTCAGTTTTTGTTCACAGTTTTTATTCACATTGATAAAAATGTTTCCCATTATTTTCTATTCTCTAGTTCATTGTCATAAATTTATCACTTTCAAATTTATATATTTCAACGAGGTTATTCATCATTTTGCCAGATATTATTTATTTACATTGTTTAAGATAATGTTTTTCAACTGTTTGTCATTTGTCAGTTACATAATCACAACATTTAAATCTTCTAGTGTTAATGCACATGTCTCAGCCAATGAGATCACCAGAAAGATCTGATTTAATCATTTAGAAAACTTCGGACTAAAACCATGGTCAAAGTTCCCTATACTAATTACCTTGTTCTGTTTAGTTGATTATTCAGCAGTTCCAGCATGCGCCTGCTGGTCGGTATAGAGAATTTAGCTTCAACACCAAGGATAGTCATAAGCGCGGCTAACGCCAATTTAATGGTTTTGTTAAGCAATCATAAAAAATATCCATTACTTAATATTCCACAATAGTGTTATCTAATGAAAAAAGGATATGTTTTGAAAATTCCAAAATGGAATTTAAGAATGGTTAATTTAGGTTGTTAGTATTTTATTTACCAAAACAAAACCATCTTATGTGATGCAGTCTCATTACCATTTTGTCTGAAAATTATGGGGTTCATTGCTTCGGACAACTCATTTTAAGAGCCTTGTATTTTATGCACTCTATTTTGGCTATTGGTGTACGGTATGAGTCGATTTATATATTTTATTGGTCAGTGGCAGAATATTTTTAGTGATCCACTTATCCGAGTTTCAACGCAAAAACTTTAAGTCCCCTAATTATTATTTTTATAAAGTTCATGATGAAGAACTTGTTCTTTAGTATAAATTGGTCCCGTAAATGTTCTCTTGAAAAATACTTATTTTATTTTAGAGGGGTTATTACCAGAAGGTAACAATGGGCCTGTTGAAAACTTTATATATCTTAACAACATTGTTAACATAATCATGTTGTTAACATTTGAATCTGTATTGCTTTGGAAGGTTCACGGATCTGCAGTATTCCTAACAAGATTTGAGACAACCGTTTCAGCATTTATAAATTAGATATATGAGCGCATCGTAAAACATTATACCTTTAAAACTTAACAACAATATCGTTAATCACTTATAATGTTTTTGAACTTTTAAGACAATTCTGAATAATCATGTCAATGCCCACAATATTTTTTGTGGCTTAATTTGGTAACAACTTGGTAACAATTTGTCATCAACTCGTGATTTGTTTTACATAAACTATAATCCTATCAGTACAAATTGTGCACACAATGTACTTTTATTAAGAGGATGATAATATGTACTTTTACAAGTAATTCAGGTCGTAAACCAAACAAACCAAACAATTAGTATTTGTTCATAGATTGCCTTAAGGTCTGTTCTTTAAACCACAAGAAAGAAAAGTACATGAACTGATCAATTTTGGCTGCCAAAGTTTATATTACATTTGAATAGTCACTATTCTGCAGGGTATATATTACAAATTGTCAATTTTACTTCAAATATATTGTTTCAGTGTATAAATGATGTTAGTATCGTTTTTCGACTAAATTCTTAAAGTCAAAATTTTACGAAAACAATAACAAGTTATGAGGTATTTCCGGTTGGTTGTCGGTTTGTTTGGTATTCAGAATTAGAGCAAGCGTGGTTAACCGCCATGTATGCTCACATGCTCAGGGTAATAGAAGGCTCGAAATCTAAACCATGTGGTTTTTTCCTGATATACAAACTTATTCATGCTTTACCAGCATTTGGAGGGTACATGAAGTGAAACGTACTCGGTGAACTTTTTGAGAACCATGAATGTTCTGAATAATAATCAACTAGTGTATGGTTTCTGGTATTGTTTATGATTTAGGTATTAGTAAGTTTTGGAGGGAAGTTGTCTAAAAATAAAAAAAACTTATGCTCGTAATATGGAGTCTTGTTAAAAAATTGTCACAAAAGTGCCATAAATTTTTTATTATTATTCAATAAATTTGTTAAATTGTTATCGTTCAGTTTCGCCACTTCAATTCAGTCAGTATTTCAAAAAGTCAAAGAAAGTTGCGCTAATGTTTTTTAGTCATAAACATGTTTTATTATAACCAATGAATTTTATGTCGGTAAGTTATGGTTTTGCATAATCCAATTTTTGAAGGTTGTGGAAAGGGTAAGGGTTGCGATTTCAAATTGATACTGAAATTGCCGACCAACAACTGGGTCTAGTGTAATTTGATGCTTAATTAAACACTATTTAAAACATAGCTTAAAATAAAGCCACTGTGCAGCTACCTGGGCACTTTGGGAAAATATGAGTATGGTCATGAATTATAAATAACCAAAATAATTACAACCTTTTGTGTGAAAAGATTGAAAACCTAGAGGTCTTGACATGAAAACGCTGAGCTTGTGCGAAGAATTTAATTTCAGTCACCCCAGTGGTACGCGAGCTGTATGTGATCTTCATGTATCCAGTCATCAATATTATACTGTAAAAAGGTGATTGATTTGCAGGGATTCAAATCTAAAATGTTAAATGTTAATAGTATGGATCAATTCCTCGCAGGAAGGAACAGTCTTAAAATCAACGGCTTTTGTGTGTTCGCTCCATCGTCATTGCGCGGAATTGCGAGAACTGAATTTAATTCGATCAATCACATCCACGGCAAAATAATACCTGTTTTAATCAAATTGTTGTTCAGCTAATATGTTTGATATGCGTTATCGCGGAAAAACATAACCTTCGTTGCAGAAAATATCGGCTTCAGCAAGTTTTATTCCTAAGGGCAATGTTGTAATAGGCACTCTCCAGATATGGATTGATAAAAAACATTGTGATAGTCTGTGTCACAACCTTTCATATTCATTTTCAGATTTTTATATAAATTAATTAAGCAAAAACGTGTATCATTAGATGTAACCATTATTATTGGCGGCACACCTCAATTTAAATGTTAATGACTTTGCAAAAAAAGGATCTGTCTGCGTGTAACATCTACGAAAATAATATTACCGTATTTTCTCGACTATAAGGCGATTCGCTTATAAGACGGCCCCCTAACTTTGCCTATGAAATCTGGTGCTTATAAGACGGGGTCAATTTTTAAGCAAATCTAAAATGCTAAAATTCTTCCTAATGTGTAAAAATGTTCAAGCTCAACGGACAATTATCGACTTTCGCGGTAACTGTTTTTGTTTTACTCAAAGAAAATGGCGCGCAACTGTGAGCTCTCTATTTGGAGGTAGGTTAAAAATGAGTACATAAGTTTGCAGGACAGGTCGTTACTTATCGAAATTGTAATAATTAATTAATAACAACATATGTTTGTTTTAGTTTATTTTTTTATTAGAGACACCAATGAAGTTCTTCGGCAAAATAAATGGCTTCAATAACATAACTGCGAAAAGCCGAGGCATGAATAGGTGTTTGTTTAGCAATTTAATGCTTTAGGCAATATTGTCCCTTGATTGGCGACGAACATAAAGGATTCATATTTGCATTGTCATTTGTTTGCTTAATCAAATTGACAGTTAGGTACCTACATCATATTAACATTCCAATTTATTGATTTGATATATCTGTCATACTAATTATACTGACACGCGCCATGAGAAAAAACGCAGATATAACGGTACACTGTGTGACGTCAGAGCACGCTCGGTGAAGAGATTTCGTGTTGTTGTTTACTTAATTGCCCCATACTTATATCAGCAGACGATAGACTGGATAGACGAATACCCTATGTAAAATTTAACTGATTTTGACTTGAATCTTTTTTTAATATTTTATCGACTCGCTTATAAGACGGGTCCCCTACTTTGGGGGTAAAAATCGGGACCCAATTTCCCCGTCTTATAGTCGAGAAAATACGGTACTTATGCTATAATAGTGACCCAGCTGCGCCCCTTAATATACCAGCATTGCCGTTGGCATTCCGTCCTTTTGAGAGCTAATCATTTTATGAAATGCCTTTTGTGTAGCAAGACACATCACTATGATTAAAATATCTCTGTTTGGTAACAAGCTTCATAATGTTAGGCTATGAGTGTTCAAGTGTTTTTTAAGGTCAAGTAAAAGTCAGGGAATCTTTTAATTGGTCAGAGATATTTGGAAATTGAGAACAAATCAGAAAAAAAGTCAGGGAAATTTGGAACCAGGGGCTGAGGACAGGGGGAATCAATTTGTAAAATGAGCAGAAAAAAGGCTTAGGCAGTTTCTTCATTTTTGGTTAAACAGCAATTTGGTTAGGGAAAGTTAATATTCGGTTAGAGAAAAGTTGGTGAATTGCTTTGAATTCCTGTCATGGTGTCCAGTTCTGACCAAACAGGTCATGGATGTAAGCCTCTTGACTAAAATATTCCTTCTTGGTTGAAAATGCATTAAAAAAAGAAGGCTAGATGTAGGTTTAGCTATAGACTTATGTAGGTCATAGTCCACCTCTTGGCCCTTAAAAACAGACACTTAAATGGACAGGTTTCTTTCCAGAGTTATTGATACAACAGCTGTTTTTAAAATCAAGCCTAAATAAATTACAGTTGAGTGCTTTATTTTTTCGAGTTTTTTGTTTGTTTTTTGTGCAATACTTTGGCTATGGTCAATTTGGCTACATTTAAAATTAGCGATGCCATAATTGATTAGACTAAAATCGATTCTAAATCATATATTTCACTAGGTTGCATCATGATGTTTTCACGCAAAATGGCAACAATGAAACTCATAGAAAATTTGAACAATCTGTAGTAGTTCCATATTAAACTTATATTATTCATGAATTTTTCCAAATATTTTCCAGGATTACTTCAAGTGCCCTTATGAAGAGAAATGTAAGATGGACGTCTCAAATCGCCGATTCTGCAAAAGATGTCGACTACGCAAGTGCTTCGAAATCGGCATGCGCAAAGAGTACATTCTCACAGACGAAGAAAAGATGAGGAAGCGACAACGAATTGATGATAACAGGTATTTGTGTTAGGTAGTGAGACAGATAATTATGGCAAAAAATCATATCAGAATTTACATTGTGGCCCATATTAAGAAATGTTTTACTTATACCCATATAAGATGATACTTTTCTGACTAATATAAAGAGTTATTCCATGCACTTAATTTAAGTGCATCTAAGTATCACTTGAGGCTGAAAACCCTAACTTCACTTACTTTCTAAAATGTCACAAAGTCAGGCTGAAAATCATCATACATGCCAAAAAATTATTCTAAAAATATCTACATCCCCCAGCTATCAGCAGAGGTGAAAATCCTCCAGACTTAAAGAAAAAGGAAAAACATTTTTTTGTAAAAGGAAATTTAAATAAAGTTCAGTTAAAAGAAGAACTATCCAAAGATAATCCCATTCTGGAGTGATTAATATGATCGGCTGGTCAAGGACGAAATTGGATAGAAACCCAAATAAAAACAGGAAAATTCCATTCATTTGTCGGTTGAACACTCTACTGGTAGCCATTTTGTTTACAGTGCACATGCTTATGGGTAATAAGTATAAAATGTCACCCTAGTGTACTAATAGTAGGCCACACAACACCAATATTGTTAACAACAAAACTTTTGATGAGAAATTATATTGGGTTCATATTTTAACACACAGAGGTCTAAGAATGACGCACGCCTGTCAGACACAGGGCTCTTTAAAAGACACGCTCTTCGTCAAGCACATTATATTAGAACGCAAATTGTTTTACAGTATTTACCTTAATGTTCTCAGACAGCTTTTTTTTACTTCACTGGGTCAGTAACACTTGTATTTTATGACCTAACATTTCGTTTGCAAGAGCTTCATCTTGTGAAAACTAATGCACTGTAAATTAAACATTTTTATACGAAACTTCATATGTGGGGACCATGTTTGTTATATACTTCATTTGGTGGTCTACAAAGGGTTTTATGATGTGTCAATTGTATTTGAAAGAAACATGGTAAATCTTATGTCTGAATTATGTAGATGAAGTGGAATATTATCATTTTTTATCATCGCTGTTGTTGTTCTTTTTTGACAAAAGACTTCCTGAATTTCATTGATAGTCATGTCATGCCTCAATGCTCTTTCTTCAAATTTCATTATCTTCTCGAGTTAAGTTGCCCTTGTATAAAGTAATACCAATATTGTCACCAATTTATATTCATGTCATTAATGAAAAATGAATATTAATGAGCTGAAAGTACTAAATGGCATTGTTATGATTTATTATTTTTCTATGTTAATATTATTGTCAATGCTACTGATATGCATATTTTAATGATTATTATATGCATCAAAATTTGCGTTGGTCAATAGGATTAAGCTGTATCCAATGATTAATTAAACAATATCTGTTTCAATCACCTACATGTATAAAGCCTCTATTACTTGAATCAGTGATGGATGAAATAAATCCATGATTTTATCATAACTCCTTTCAAACACTTTAAATGTTGTCTTTAACTGATTCAAATACAAGTTTGGTAACAATCATCAGAAATTACTGTCGTCTTTTTTCTCGTTACTGTAGGAGGATGCGCGATCTCGAGAAGAGTATGGCGCAGTCAGGCGTTGTTTCCCCAAATCTTGGTGGTATGTCACCCGCGAAACTCCGCTCGCTTGAGCCCGAAGAGGAAGCTGCCATAAACGAGATCGTCAGGGCTTATCGTGCCTCCCTGGAAATACCCATCGAGTCTAAGGTGCCGAGAGATAATGCCAATTTTGCCGCACTAGTGAACATTGCTGAAGTCAGTGTGCGTCGTGTTGTAGATATGGCCAAAAAGTTGAAAGCTTTCAAAGCTTTATCTCAGACTGACCAAATCGGTCTTCTGAAGGGAGGAAGTATAGAGTTGCTCATTCTTAGATCTGTAATTTCATTCGATAAAGAAAATAATTACTTCTTAGATCCATATGACAAGGACTCGCTAGCGTTAACGCAGGACCAGTTCAAGGAAGGAATCGAGAAGAGCGATATGGGGATGCCGGGTATGAATATTCCCGGTGGGCCGACGGGTTTGTTCGACGATCACATGAAGTTCGTAAAGTCACTTGCGATTGACCTGAAGGCCGATGAAACCATGTTGATATTACTGCTCATGCTTTCGCTTTTCTCCCCTGATCGGCCAAACGTAACCGACAAAGTCTACATCTCAGCAGAGCAGGACAAGTATGCACTACTTCTTCAGCGATATCTTGAATCCAGGTATCCGTATCAAGTTGCTCGATCAGTGTTCCCTCGCCTTCTTATGAAGCTTACGGACATTCGTAACTTGAACGAGGAGCACTCCCAAGTGTTGCTGAAGCTGAACCCAGAAGGACTCCAGCCGCTAATGAAGGAAGTCATGGACTTGCATCTGAAAAAGAAAGGCACAGACACCGATACGGACAGTGACGCATCATCGTCAATAGCCTCCCCTTGAATGGAGACGGTTTTGTTGGACTGATATTGTTAGCTCCCTTGAGTGAAATAATTTTAGTTCGGAGATAGCTTGTGTTTTCTCCTCTAATAGTAAGGCATTGAAGTTCAGAGATATTTGTATATTTTCTCTGCTGATGATGCAGTGTTATCTATTGTAAGTTTTGTCGTTAAAGATAGTGTAAGGGAGATAATTAAGCAGTCAGATTTAATATTGTAGATTGATCTCCCTTTGTTGAACACATGTCTTGCTGTTGGTTCAGCAGTTTTGGGGCTGAAAGCCTTGATCATTTGATGTTATATATAACATAACACATTGACTGTTCACACTGTTCACAAAGTAAAAGAGAGGACACATCTGCGCCGTAGGAATTATTTGGCGGAAAAAAAACTTACAATAAATGTTGATGATGACACTTTAAAATTGTGTAGAAATATAACTTGATGAACTATTTTGACATGCCATATATATTGTCAAGTCCATAACTTTTGCCAGAAATGTGTTTTTGTCTCGTTCTTAGATTTTAGAGTAAAAATTTATATTATTAGAAAATGAATGATTTGCGTCCATAATATATTGATTTACCTCAGACCTTACTGTCATGAGAAATATGACTTGTTATGAAATAAGGAGTCAGTGATGTAGTTTTGATATGTTATGTGATGATGTCATAGTTGCTGATGATGTCATAGTTGCTGATGATGTCTGAGTTGCTGATGATGTCTGAGTTGCTGATGATGTCTGAGTTTCTGACGATGTCATAGTAAATGATGTCATCATTTCTGACGATGTCATAGTTAATGATGTCATCATTTCTGACGATGTCATAGTTCACAATAATGTCATCATTTCTGATGATGTCATGATAAATGAGGAAATGTCACAATAATAAATTTATATATTTGTATGATAATGAGGTTTAAGACTATGTTAGACTGTTATAAGTGAAAAGTTTGATTGTGAAACCTCACAACACATTTTGTGATAAAGATATATAATATGTACAGATGTTTAATGTGTATTTCCGGTGAACAGTTTAGGCAGTTGTTAATTCGACCTTGTTACTTTAATCACATATTTTTGTCTTTAAGACACCACATAAGTAATTCACACATTTGCAACGAAAACGTTTACTGCAGCTACATTACATCTCAGATGGTTGTCATGGAAACTAAACTTTCGCAATAAGACAAAGATCGAAATTTTCGTATTTGTAAGAATTGGTACAGAAACACAACATAACTAGGGTTGTAGTCAAAATATGACATTCAATATGACTCTGATGTTAAAATAATAGCTGTTTAAGCATAGAATATCATTCAAGTCCCAGCTTCATGAGGTCATCAAAATGTCATCATGTTTTTTAAGGAAAAACATATTGTTAACATTTTGTTAAAGTGCCTTTGAAAGATCAACCCAGTCAATGTTTTTTTTGTTCAATTCAGGTAACCATTGCACTGTCTTCAGTAAATATATTCAACTTCTAATTCACCAGTATTTGGTGGCAGATATTATTTTCTTGTTAAAAGAAATATATATTCCAAGGTCTTAAAGGTCTTTTTTTATTTCGTTTTGCGTTTCTCAAGCGAAAGAAAGAGCCACTGTTAAGACATCTAAATATACAGATTTTAAATACCAATGATTGAAATTAAGTGTGAAATATCTGAACACATGTTTTAGACTCTGCAGTGCATTAAAGTCTCTTGCCTCTACTCTAAGTGCATATTCTTCTTCTAATGACTGTCTTCTTTCTAGGAAAAACAGAATAATAGCCCCATTACAGAATAGGAAAAAAATATCCATTAAAATACATCGAGATGCTCCTCCCCTTCTTTCCAGTGTTCTGAGCTATTTCAGACTGATATTCTTCATAGACTTTTACATAATTGCATTTCAATGTTGTTCCACAGAGATGGTACAAAACTTTGACCGGCAAAATGTAAATTGTACTAAGAACCAGTTTTTACAGTTTTATGGAATAAATGTTAGACATAGAACCATGATAGTGTAAAAAACATATCCTGGACAATGCATTACTAGAACTTGTATTTGTAAAAAAGATTTTTAACTGTTTTGAAATAAATAGCCTCAACTTTTGATGGACAAAACTTATGATTGTAACAACTGCTGAGTTTTATACAGCTGAAAATCTCAGGTGTCTGAAGTAATCTTCTTACTTAAGACTGATAAGCATGTGGCTTATTAAATAAATAAATAAATGTGTATTTTCTGTGTTTTATGTGTTAGGTAACTGAATCAATATTTCACTTTCAAATAGTGTTCTGTTGTACTAGAAGCTGTACAATAACAAAAAATATTATCATTATTTCAGGAAAATATAAAAACTGAATATCAACTTTCGACTGATAATGATTGTTATAATAATATATTTATCTTTGCAAATTGTTTTTAATTGGTTTTAGTTTATTAACTTTGAACACATTTTTTTAATTGCATGATATTTCAAAATTATTTTAAAGAAAAAGTGTAATTTTTCATGACATTAAACTGCGTTCTACTTCTATATGTCTGTAATTATGACATTAAACTGCGTTCTACTTCTATATGTCTGTAATTATGACATTAAACTGCGTTCTACTTCTATATGTCTGTAATTATATTATTATAGAGTGATTATGTGCCATTATATTGAATGTAATTGTTTTAAACGAGGTGTAGATATTCTAAGATTTCAGGACTAAACTACTTTTGAGTGGTTGTAAAGTAAACAAAACATATTGTTTTGTAACTTACAAGAGAAAAAAAATAAAAAAATGTTTAATAATATTTTCCTTAAATCAAAGGGACATTTGAATGTTTTTATAGAGAAATATTAAAAAAAAATAATCTTTCATTCATTTAATCTTTCAAATTCTAAAGCATATTTTTTGCATAAGTATGAGTTTTACTAGACTAAATTAGTATTTTATTTTTTTTAATATGTTTTTTGATTACAAAAGAAAAAAAAAACACAAATTAAGTGAAGTTGATTTGGTCTCTTTAATTAAAGGAAATTATCTTGAACTCGATTTAAAAAAACTAGATAATCTTCTTGAAAGATATTCAAGTTTTGTTAATGGATGTGATCTTGGATTAACTGTTTTTATTTTATGACTTTTGCTATATATTTTTTTTTATTTAAATCATCAACTTAAAATAAGGATTAATGTTATGGCATTTGAAATATATTGTGGCTTAAACCAGCAACGCATATAAACAAGTTGTGAGCTTACAAATTTGGCAAAAACATATACACAGTTCTGGATTACATCTATTAATTCAGAATCAAGATTGTTTGTTAAAGCTGTTTTGATATTTTGTTGTTTGATTGTTGAGAAGTTTTGATTGTTTTTATCCAAGGCTTAGGGCAGCAGTATATTTATGTAACATTACTCCGATCATTTTGCCCCACCACCCTCATTTTTAAGCTATATTTGAATGTGTTATTCATTTGTATAATTATGGATGTACAAATGTTGATACATCATTTCTAAATGTTTGCAAACTGAGCTTAAAAGCAATACAAATTTAGCATCTTAATATTGGGACAAAAGAAAAATTTCCATAGCTTATATAATAGTTTTCATCTCCCAGTAAAACTCTGACCTTACCAAACCTGATTACATAACATGATTCAAGTACTGTTGTGTGAATTTAATTGCTGTAATTTAAATAGCAATAAAACTAAAGTAAACTGTAATTTGATGATCTTTGGGTCATTGTTTTTTTTTCATTTGAAAAAAAAATAAAAAGATATAAAAAAAAAAAATGAAATATTTCCAGTTAGGCTTTTTCCTAAAAGGGCAAATAAGGTTCGTGTTTCGTTCCTGGGAAAATTCTGAAAGAATCTGGCAGCCAGTAATATGACTGTTAAATGGCATGTAGCTTTCTTGTAGAAAATCTGCAGCTTTGAATAAGATATTTTTATTTTGGCTCACTTAGAATTAAGATTGTTGTAACATATTTTTTCAAGAAAATAAGCTTCGTAACTTCGCTTTACATTTTTGCCTGTTTCTTCAGAAAATGTTGTATTGGTACGCAACATGTAACTGAAAGAGTTTCATGTTTGCATGTATTTTTATGAAAAGCATATTGACGTATTCAGGACGATAGAATGCCTTTTATAAGTCATTAAGTGCTTTAGAAATAGCCTTGAAAATGTGTGAAACTCCCAATGCTGCTAATTACAAAATGTTAATTACATTATTACTTTGTTTAAACTAGCTTCAAGATGAAAGAAAATAAATTCTGAAGAGAGATACAGAGTTACTGGGGTACAATATGCCTAAAGCTCTTGAGGATTTATCCGTAATGATGGAAAACACAGATGTTAAAGCGGGTGGGGAATGGATTTACCATGTGGGTGCCGGTAGTTTGATACTATGGTTGGAAAATTAATAAAGAGTTGTAATCATTTACAGATAACAAGTTTTCAGAGATTTGTTTCGATTGAGGAGGCCACCCATAAGTAGTTTTAACATTTAAGAAACTTGTACTTTTTCCCACTGAAATCAATTTGTTTACCTTTTTGTCTTATATATTTTATTATATGTCTCTTTGTCACTGTATTTTAGGTTATTAAGATGGTACTATTTTAATCATTTGAAGGATTTGTAAATTTCTTTTCTGTTCTTTTTTAATCAAATAATTATGACTCTTTTTGTTTGTGTTGCAGATTAATTTATATTTGATCGTTTTTCGTTTCTGTTTTTTTCTGTTAATTATAAGGTTTCTTTTATAATTGTTATTAGTTTTATATCTTTGTGCTATGTCATTAAAACCTTGTTTAATAAGAATATGTTATCTTTAACTGTTTGAGATTTGATCATCATTTTCACTCCAAACCTTATACCGAATTTTACTGAAGTATAGATAATAGCTATATGATAGAATATATGTTGGAGATTATAAAAGTGTGAAAAATTGGGTAAAAATCTCTAATCTATGTAAATTTATTAATACAATCTGTAGTATTACATAGAACACTAATCATTCTTTACACATTAAAACCAAATTGTTTGAAACTTATTTTTTTAATAAAATTATGTTTTCCATTCAGTTCAGAATATGAATACAATTATTTTAGTTTTGTAAAATTTAACATTAACGGATATGGAAGCAAAGTTACTTTTTTCCTGCCATAGTTTTCCCTAAATACTTAAAACTCATCGCTGTTTGTGTAATGACTATGTGTGTGTAATGAAATACATGTACTATGAAATCGTTTTGGCCATGTAATGAACGCTTGCATTCGTGACTTTTATGCTCTTTCATTGTAAATAATCATACATGTGCTTTATGTTTAAATAATGTTATATATAAGCTTAAATAGTAATGTTGAAAACAGAATGGTGAAGTTATATGCGTAAATAAATATGTGTAAAGTCAAGATGGTTTTTTATCTTCTTATCTGCAAGACAATTACAAGTGAGGACTTAAACTGTGGACAAATCCGTGAAAAAAGTCGTTTATAACGACAATGGCATGTAATGCCCTTCCGTGTAATGTGCTTAGTTGACTGATCCAACAACTTAAGCCTGATTAAATTACGTCATTCCTGTTTAAATGAATATACACCATGTAACCCTTAGAAAAGGTGAACTCAAACAAGAACTGTACATCAACCAAAAGCTACTATTAATTCATTTATCAGAAATATGGTTACCCCTTTACTGCCTAATAAACGTAGATGATTTACTGTGTTTTTGCAGTCTCAGAATTACAATGGTGTGACTGAGGTTACTGCTGTGGAGTGGTTAAAGAACTGAGGTTACTGCTGTGGAGTGGTTAAAGAACTGAGGTTACTGCTGTGGAGTGGTTACAGTACTGAGGTTACTGCTGTGGAGTGGTTAAAGAACTGAGGTTAATACTGTGGAGTGGTTAAAGAACTGAGGTTACTGCTGTGGAGTGGTTAAAGAACTGAGGTTACTGCTGTGGAGTGCTTAAAGAACTGAGGTTAATACTGTGGAGTGGTTACAGTACTGAGATTAATGCTGTGGCATGGTTACAGTACTGAGGTTAATGTTGTGGAGTGGTAACAGTACTGAGGTTAATGCTGTGGAGTGGTTACAGTACTGAGGTTAATGTTGTGGAGTGGTTACAGTATTGAGGTTCATGCTGTGGAGTGGTAACGGTACTGAGGTTAATGCTGTGGTGTGGTTACAGTACTGAGGTTAATGCTGTGGAGTGGTTACAGTACTGAGGTTAATGCTGTGGAGTGGTAACGGTACTGAGGTTAATGCTGTTGCATGGTAACGGTACTGAGGTTTATGCTGTGGTGTGGTTACAGTACTGAGGTTAATGCTGTGGAGTGGTTACAGTACTGAGGTTAATGCTGTGGAGTGGTAACGGTACTGAGGTTAATGCTGTGGCATGGTAATGGTACTGAGGTTAATGCTGTGGTGTGGTTACAGTAATGAGGTTAATGCTGTGGAGTGGTTGCAGTACTGAGGGTAATGCTGTGGAATGGTAACAGTACTGAGGTTAATGCTGTTATGTAGTTGCACTGTTGAGGTTACTGCTGTGGTGTGGTTAGTGTACTGAGGTTACTGCTATGGAGTGGTTACAGTACTGAACTTTATGCTGTGGAGTGGTTGCAGTATTGATGCTTCTGCTGTGGTGTGGTTACAGTATTGATGTTACTGCTGTAATGTGCTTGCAGTATTAATACTACCGCTGTGGTGTGGTTACAGTATTGAGGCTTCTGCTGTGGTGTGGTTACAGTATTGATGATACTGCTGTGGTGTGGTTGCGGTATTGATGCTACTGTTGTTGTGTGGTTACAGTATTTATGCTACTGCTGTGGTGTGGTTACAGTATTGATGCTACTGCTGTGGTGCGGTTACAGTATTGATGTTACTGCTGTAATGTGCTTGCAGTATTAATACTACCGCTGTGGTGTGGTTACAGTATTGAGGCTTCTGCTGTGGTGTGGTTACAGTATTGATGCTACTGCTGTGGTTTGGTTACAGTATTGATGTTACTGCTGTGGTGTGGTTACAGTATTGATGCTTCTGCTGTGGTTTGGTTACAGTATTGATGCTTCTGCTGTGGTGTGGTTACAGTATTGATGCTACTGTTGTTGTTTGGTTACAGTATTAATACTACTGCTGTGGTTTGGTTACAGTATTGATGTTACTGCTGTGGTGTGGTTACAGTATTGATGCTTCTGCTGTGGTTTGGTTACAGTATTGATGCTTCTGCTGTGGTGTGGTTACAGTATTGATGCTTCTGCTGTGGTGTGGTTACAGTATTGATGCTACTGTTGTTGTGTGGTTACAGTATTGATGCTACTGTTGTTGTGTGGTTGCAGTATTAATGCTTCTGCTGTGGTTTGGTTACAGTATTGAGGCTTCTGCTGTGGTTTGGTTACATTATTGAGACTTCTGCTGTGGTGTGGTTACAGTATTGATGCTTCTGCTGTGGTGTGGTTACAGTATTGATGCTACTGTTGTTGTGTGGTTACAGTATTGATGCTACTGTTGTTGTGTGGTTGCAGTATTAATGCTTCTGCTGTGGTTTGGTTACAGTATCGATGCTTCTGCTGTGGTTTGGTTACATTATTGAGACTTCTGCTGTGGTGTGGTTACAGTATTGATGCTACTGTTGTTGTGTGGTTACAGTATTGATGCTTCTGCTGTGGTGTGGTTACAGTATTGATGCTACTGTTGTTGTTTGGTTACAGTATTAATACTACTGCTGTGGTTTGGTTACAGTATTGATGTTACTGCTGTGGTGTGGTTACAGTATTGATGCTTCTGCTGTGGTTTGGTTACAGTATTGATGCTTCTGCAGTGGTGTGGTTACAGTATTGATGCTTCTGCTGTGGTGTGGTTACAGTATTGATGCTACTGTTGTTGTGTGGTTACAGTATTGATGTTACTGTTGTTGTGTGGTTACAGTATTGATGCTACTGTTGTTGTGTGGTTGCAGTATTAATGCTTCTGCTGTGGTTTGGTTACATTATTGAGACTTCTGCTGTGGTTTGGTTACATTATTGAGGCTTCTGCTGTGGTTTGGTTACAGTATTGATGCTTCTGCTGTGGTTTGGTTACAGTATTGATGCTTCTGCTGTGGTGTGGTTACAGTATTGATGCTACCGTTGTTGTGTGGTTACAGTATTGATGCTACTGTTGTTGTGTGGTTACAGTATTAATACTACCGCTGTGGTGTGGTTACAGTATTGAGACTTCTGCTGTGGTTTGGTTACAGTATTGATGCTACTGCTGTGGTATGGTTACAGTATTAATACTACTGCTGTGGTTTGGTTACAGTATAGATGCTTCTGCTGTGGTGTGGTTACAGTATTAATGCTACTGCTGTGGTGTGGTTACAGTATTGATGCTTCTGCTGTGGTATGGTTACAGTATTGATGCTTCTGCTGTGGTTTGGTTACAGTATTAATACTACTGCTGTGGTTTGGTTACAGTATTAATACTACTGCTGTGGTTTGGTTACAGTATTAATGCTACTGCTGTGGTGTGGTTACAGTATTGATGCTTCTGCTGTGGTTTGGTTACAGTATTGATGCTTCTGCTGTGGCGTGGTTGCGGTATTGATGCTACTGCTGTGGTGTGGTTACAGTATTGAGGCTTCTGCTGTGGTGTGGTTACAGTATTGAGGCTTCTGCTGTGGTTTGGTTACAGTATTGATGCTTCTGCTGTGGTTTAGTTACAGTATTGATGCTACTGCTGTGGTTTGGTTACAGTATTAATGCTACTGCTGTGGTTTGGTTACAGTATTGATGCTTCTGCTGTGGTTTGGTTACGGTATTGATGCTTCTGCTGTGGTGTGGTTGCGGTATTGATGCTTCTGCTGTGGCGTGGTTGCGGTATTGATGCTACTGCTGTGGCGTGGTTGCGGTATTGATGCTACTGTTGTGGCGTGGTTGCGGTATTGATGCTACTGCTGTGGCGTGGTTGCGGTATTGATGCTACTGCTGTGGCGTGGTTGCGGTATTGATGCTACTGCTGTGGCGTGGTTGCGGTATTGATGCTACTGCTGTGGCGTGGTTGCGGTATTGATGCTACTGCTGTGGCGTGGTTGCGGTATTGATGCTACTGCTGTGGCGTGGTTGCGGTATTGATGCTACTGCTGTGGCGTGGTTGCGGTATTGATGCTACTGCTGTGGCGTGGTTACAGTATTGATGCTTCTGCTGTGGCGTGGTTACAGTATTGATGCTACTGTTGTGGTGTGGTTACAGTGTTGATGCTACTGCTGTGGTGTGGTTACAGTATTGATGCTTCTGCTGTGGTTTGGTTACAGTATTGATGCTACTGTTGTTGTGTGGTTACAGTATTGATCCTACTGCTGTTGTATGGTTACAGTATTGAGGTAACTGCTGTGGTATGGTTACAGTATTGATGCTTCTGCTGTTGTGTGGTTACAGTATTGATGCTTCTGCTGTGGTTTGGTTACATTATTGATGCTACTGCTGTGGTTTGGTTACAGTATTGAGGCTTCTGCTGTGGTTTGGTTACAGTATTAATGCTACTGCTGTGGTATGGTTACAGTATTGAGGCTACTGCTGTGGTGTGGTTACAGTATTGAGGCTTCTGCTGTGGTGTGGTTACAGTATTCATGCTTCTGCTGTTGTGTGGTTACAGTATTGATGCTTAAGCTGTGGTGTGGTTACAGTATTGATGCTTCTGCTGTGGTTTGGTTACAGTATTGATGCTTCTGCTGTGGTGTGGTTGCGGTATTGATGCTACTGTTGTTGTGTGGTTACAGTATTGATGCTACTGCTGTGGTGTGGTTACAGTATTAATGCTACTGCTGTTGTGTGGTTACAGTATTGATGTTACTGCTGTAATGTGCTTGCAGTATTAATACTACCGCTGAGGTGTGGTTTCAGTATTGAGGCTTCTGCTGTGGTGTGGTTACAGTATTTATGTACTGCTGTGGTTTGGTTACAGTATTGATGCTTCTGCTGTGGTTTGGTTACAGTATTGAGGCTTCTGCTGTGGTATGGTTACAGAATTGATGCTACTGCTGTTGTATGGTTACAGTATTGAGGTAACTGCTGTGGTATGGTTACAGTATTGATGCTTCTGCTGTTGTGTGGTTACAGTATTGATGCTTCTGCTGTGGTTTGGTTACATTATTGATGCTACTGCTGTGGTTTGGTTACAGTATTGAGGCTTCTGCTGTGGTTTGGTTACAGTATTAATGCTACTGCTGTGGTATGGTTACAGTATTGAGGCTACTGCTGTGGTGTGGTTACAGTATTGAGGCTTCTGCTGTGGTGTGGTTACAGTATTCATGCTTCTGCTGTTGTGTGGTTACAGTATTGATGCTTCTGCTGTGGTGTGGTTACAGTATTAATGCTACTGCTGTGGTGTGGTTACAGTATTGATGCTTCTGCTGTAGTGTGGTAACAGTATTGAGGCTTATGCTGTGGTGTGGTTACAGTATTGATGCTACTGCTGTGGTGTGGTTACAGTATTGATGCTTCTGCTGTTGTGTGGTAACAGTATTGAGGCTTCTGCTGTGGTGTGGTTACAGTATTGATGCTTCTGCTGTGGTGTTGTTACAGTATTGATGCTACTGCTGTGGTGTGGTTACAGTGTTGAGGCTTCTGCTGTGGTGTGGTTACAGTATTGATGCTACTGCTGTGGTTTAGTTACAGTATTGATGCTACTGCTGTGATGTGGTTACAGTATTGATGCTTCTGCTGTGGTATGGTTACAGTATTGAGGCTACTGCTGTGGTGTGGTTACAGTATTGAGGCTTCTGCTGTGGTGTGGTTACAGTATTGAGGCTTCTGCTGTTGTGTGGTTACAGTATTGATGCTTCTGCTGTGGTGTGGTTACAGTATTGATGCTACTGCTGTGGTGTGGTTACAGTATTGTCGCTACTGCTGTGGTGTGGTTACAGTATTGAGGCTTCTGCTGTTGTGTGGTTACAGTATTGATGCTACTGCTGTGGTTTGGTTACAGTATTGATCCTACTGCTGTGGTGTGGTTACAGTATTGATGCTACTGTTGTTGTGTGGTTACAGTATTGATGCTACTGCTGTGGTGTGGTTACAGTATTGATGCTTCTGCTGTGGTGTGGTTACAGTATTGATGCTACTGCTGTGGTGTGGTTACAGTATTGATGCTTCTGCTGTGGTATGGTTACAGTATTGAGGCTACTGCTGTGGTGTGGTTACAGTGTTGAGGCTTCTGCTGTGGTGTGGTTACAGTATTGATGCTTCTGCTGTTGTGTGGTTACAGTATTGATGCTTCTGCTGTGGTGTGGTTACAGTATTGATGCTACTGCTGTGGTGTGGTTACAGTATTGTCGCTACTGCTGTGGTGTGGTTGCAGTATCGAGGCTTCTGCTGTTGTGTGGTTACAGTATTGATGCTACTGCTGTGGTGTGGTTACAGTATTGAGGCTACTGCTGTGGTGTGGTTACAGTATTAATGCTTCTGCTGTGGTGTGGTTACAGTATTGATGCTTCTGCTGTTGTGTGGTTACAGTGTTGATGCTTCAACTGTGGTGTGGTTACAGTGTTGATGCTTCTGCTGTGGTGTGGTTACAGTATTGAGGCTTCTGCTGTGGTATGGTTACAGTATTGAGGCTACTGCTGTGGTGTGGTTACAGTATTGATGCTTCTGCTGTGGTATGGTTACAGTATTGATGCTTCTGCTGTGGTGTTGTTACAGTATTGATGCTTCTGCTGTGGTGTGGTTACAGTGTTGATGCTACTGCTGTGGTGTGGTTACAGTATTGATGATACTGTTGTTGTGTGGTTACAGTATTGATGCTACTGCTGTGGTGTGGTTACAGTATTGAGGCTTCTGCTGTGGTTTGGTTACAGTATTGATGCTACTGCTGTGGTGTGGTTACAGTAATAATACTACTGCTGTGGTTTGGTTACAGTATTGAGGCTTCTGCTGTGGTGTGGTTACAGTATTGATGCTACTGCTGTGGTGTGGTTACAGTATTGATCCTACTGCTGTGGTGTGGTTACAGTATTGATGCTACTGTTGTTCTGTGGTTACAGTATTGATGCTACTGTTGTGGTGTGGTTACAGTATTGATGCTACTGTTGTTGTGTGGTTACAGTATTGATGCTACTGCTGTGGTGTGGTTATAGTATTGATGCTACTGCTGTTGTGTGGTTATAGTATTGATGCTACTGTTGTTGTGTGGTTACAGTATTGATGCTACTGCTGTGGTTTGGTTACAGTATTAATACTACTGCTGTGGTTTGGTTACAGTATTGATGCTACTGCTGTGGTTTGGTTACAGTATTGATGCTTCTGCTGTGGTTTGGTTACAGTATTGATGATACTGCTGTGGTGTGGTTACAGTATTGATGCTACTGTTGTTGTGTGGTTACAGTATTGATGCTACTGCTGTGGTGTGGTTGCGGTATTGATGCTACTGTTGTTGTGTGGTTACAGTATTGATGCTACTGCTGTGGTGTGGTTACAGTATTGATGCTTCTGCTGTGGTTTGGTTACAGTATTGATGATACTGCTATGGTGTGGTTACAGTATTGATGCTACTGCTGTGGTTTGGTTACCGTATTAATACTACTGCTGTGGTTTGGTTACAGTATTGATGCTACTGCTGTGGTGTGGTTACAGTATTGATGCTTCTGCTGTGGTTTGGTTACAGTATTGATGCTACTGTTGTTGTGTGGTTACATTATTAATACTGATGCTGTGGTTTAGTTACAGTATTGATGCTTCTGCTGTGGTTTGGTTACAGTATTAATGCTACTGCTGTGGTGTGGTTACAGTATTGATGCTCCTTCTGTGGTTTGGTTACAGTATTGATGCTACTGTTGTGGTGTGGTTACAGTATTGATGCTACTTCTGTGGTGTGGTTACAGTATTGATGCTACTGTTGTGGTGTGGTTACAGTGTTGATGCTACTGCTGTGGTGTGGTTACAGTATTGAGGCTTCTGCTGTGGTTTGGTTACAGTATTGATGCTACTGCTGTGGTTTGGTTACAGTATTGATGCTACTGCTGTGGTGTGGTTACAGTATTGATGCTACTGCTGTGGTGTGGTTACAGTATTGATGCTACTGTTGTTGTGTGGTTACAGTATTGATGCTACTGATGTGGTGTGGTTACAGTATTGATGCTACTGTTGTTGTGTGGTTACAGTATTGATGCTACTGCTGTGGTTTGGTTATAGTATTGATGCTTCTGCTGTGGTGTGGTTACAGTATTGATGCTACTGCTGTGGTTTGGTTATAGTATTAATACTACTGCTGTGGTTTGGTTACAGTATTGATGCTACTGCTGTGGTTTGGTTACAGTATTGATGCTTCTGCTGTGGTTTGGTTACAGTATTGATGATACTGCTGTGGTGTGGTTACAGTATTGATGCTACTGTTGTTATGTGGTTACAGTATTGATGCTACTGCTGTGGTGTGGTTGCGGTATTGATGCTACTGTGTTTGTGTGGTTACAGTATTGATGCTTCTGTTGTTGTGTGGTTACACTATTGATGCTACTGCTGTGGTGTGGTTACAGTATTGAGGCTTCTGCTGTGGTTTGGTTACAGTATTGAGGCTTCTGCTGTGGTGTGGTTACAGTATTGAGGCTTCTGCTGTGGTGTGGTTACAGTATTGAGGCTTCTGCTGTGGTTTGGTTACAGTATCAATACTACTGCTGTGGTTTGGTTACAGTAGTGATGCTACTGCTGTGGTTTGGTTACAGTATTGATGCTTCTGCTGTGGTTTGGTTACAGTATTGATGATACTGCTGTGATTTGGTTACATTATTAGTACTACTGCTGTGGTTTGGTTACAGTATTGAAGCTTCTGCTGTGGTGTGGTTACAGTGTTGATGCTACTGCTGTGGTGTGGTTACCGTATTGATGCTACTGTTGTTGTGTGGTTACAGTATTGATGCTACTGCTGTGGTGTGGTTACAGTATTGATGCTACTGTTGTGGTGTGGTTACAGTGTTGATGCTACTGTTGTTGTGTGGTTACAGTATTGATACTACTGCTGTTGTGTGGTTACAGTATTGATGCTACTGCCGTGGTTTGGTTACAGTATTAATACTACTGCTGTGGTTTGGTTACATCATTAATACTACTGCTGTGGTGTGGTTACAGTGTTGATGCTACTTCTGTGGTGTGGTTACAGTATTGAAGCTTCTGCTGTGGTTTGGTTACAGTATTGATGCTACTGTTGTTGTGTGGTTACATTATTAATACTGATGCTGTGGTTTAGTTACAGTATTGATGCTTCTGCTGTGGTTTGGTTACAGTAGTGATGCTACTGCTGTGGTTTGGTTACAGTATTGATGCTACTGTTGTTGTGTGGTTACATTATTAATACTGATGCTGTGGTTTAGTTACAGTATTGATGCTTCTGCTGTGGTTTGGTTACAGTATTAATGCTACTGCTGTGGTTTGGTTACAGTATTGATGCTTCTGCTGTGGTTTGGTTACAGTATTAATGCTACTGCTGTGGTTTGGTTACAGTAGTGATGCTACTGCTGTGGTTTGGTTACGGTATTGATGCTACTGCTGTGGTTTGGTTACAGTATTGATGCTTCTGCTGTGGTTTGGTTACAGTATTGATGATACTGCTGTGGTTTGGTTACATTATTAATACTACTGCTGTGGTTTGGTTACAGTATTGAAGCTTCTGCTGTGGTGTGGTTACAGTGTTGATGCTACTGCTGTGGTGTGGTTACAGTATTGATGCTACTGTTGTTGTGTGGTTACAGTATTGATGCTACTGCTGTGGTGTGGTTACAGTATTGATGCTACTGTTGTAGTGTGGTTACAGTGTTGATGCTACTGTTGTTGTGTGGTTACCGTATTGATGCTACTGCTGTTGTGTGGTTACAGTATTGATGCTACTGCTGTGGTGTGGTTACAGTATTGATGCTTCTGCTGTGGTTTGGTTACAGTATTGATGATACTGCTGTGGTGTGGTTACAGTATTGATGCTACTGCTGTGGTTTGGTTACAGTATTAATACTACTGCTGTGGTTTGGTTACATTATTAATACTACTGCTGTGGTTTGGTTACAGTATTGATGCTACTGCTGTGGTGTGGTTACAGTATTGATGCTTCTGCTGTGGTTTGGTTACAGTATTGATGCTACTGTTGTTGTGTGGTTACATTATTAATACTGATGCTGTGGTTTAGTTACAGTATTGATGCTTCTGCTGTGATTTGGTTACAGTATTAATGCTACTGCTGTGGTGTGGTTACAGTGTTGATGCTACTTCTGTGGTTTGGTTACAGTATTGATGCTACTGTTGTGGTGTGGTTACAGTATTGATGCTACTTCTGTGATTTGGTTACAGTGTTGATGCTACTTCTGTGGTTTGGTTACAGTATTGATGTTACTGCTGTGGTTTGGTTACAGTATTGATGCTACTGCTGTGGTGTGGTTACAGTATTGATGCTACTGTTGTGGTGTGGTTACAGTGTTGATGCTACTGCTGTGGTGTGGTTACAGTATTGAGGCTTCTGCTGTGGTTTGGTTACAGTATTGATGCTACTGCTGTGGTTTGGTTACAGTATTGATCCTACTGCTGTGGTGTGGTTACAGTATTGAGGCTTCTGCTGTGGTTTGGTTACAGTATTGAGGCTTCTGCTGTGGTGTGGTTACAGTATTGATGATACTGCTGTTGTGTGGTAACAGTATTGATGCTACTGCTGTGGTGTAGTTACAGTATTAATGCTATTGCTGAATGTGGTTGCAGTATTGATGCTACTGCTGAATGTGGTTGCAGTATTGAATTTACTGCTGCAGTGTTGTTACAGTAATGACTATACTGCGATGGTGTGGTAACAACAATGTGGTTACTGCTGTGGTGTGGTTTTAGTATTGATGCTAATCCTGTGGTGTGGTTGCAGTTTTGAGGTTACTGCTTTTATGTGATTAAAGTATTGAGATTACTGTTTTTGGGTGGTTATAGTAGTGATGCAACTCCAGTTACAGTACTGAGGTTAATGCTGTGGTGTTGTTTCAGTATTAATGTTTCTGCTGTAGTGTGGTTACAGTACTGAGGTTAATGCTATTATGTGGTTACAGTATTGCAGTTACTGCTTTTGTCTGATAACAGTATTGACGCTAATGTTAGGGATAGTTACTGTATGGAGGTTACTGTTGTGGTTTTGGATGCAGTATTGAGGTAACTGTTGTGGTGTGGTTACAGTATTGAGGTAACTGTTGTGGTGTGGTTACAGTATTAATGTTACTGTTGTGGTGTGGTTACAGTATTAAAGTTACTGCTCTTGAGTGGTTACAGTATTGATGTTTCTACTATTGTGTGGTTACAGTATTTAAGATACTGCTCTGAGATGGTTCCAGTCTTGATGCTTTTGCTGTAGTGTGGTTACAGTATTGAGGTTACTGCTGTGGTGTGGTTGCAGTATTAATGTTACTGTTGTGGTGTGGTTACAGTATTGATGCTACTGCTCTGGAGTGGTTTCAGTATTGAGGTTTGTGCTATTGTGTGGTTACAGTATTTAAATTACTACTCTGGCATGGTTACAGTATTAAAGTTACTGATCTGGTGTGGTAACAGTATTTAAGTCACTGTTCTGGTGTGTTTACAGTATTTTAGTTAGTGCTCTGGTGTGGTTACAGAAGTGAAGTTACTGCTCTGTTGTGGTTACAGTATTTAAGTTAGTGCTCTGGTGTTGTTACAGTATTTAAGTTACTGCTCTGTTGTGGTTACAGTATTTAAGTTAGTGCTCTGGTGTTGTTACAGTATTTAAGTTACTGCTCTGGTGTTGTTACAGTATTTAAGTTACTGCTCTGGTGTGTTTACAGTATTTTAGTTAGTGCTCTGGTGTGGTTACAATATTTAAGTTAGTGCTCTGGCGTTGTTACAGTATTTAAGTTACTGCTCTTGTGTGTTTACAGTATTTAAGTTAGTGCTCTGGTGTGGTTACAGTATTTAAGCTAGTGCCCTGGTGTGTTTACAGTATTTAAGTTAGTGCTCTGGTGTTGTTACAGTATTTAAGTTACTGTTCTGGTGTTGTTACAGTATTTAAGTTAGTGCTCTGGTGTTGTTACAGTATTTAAGTTACTGCTCTGGTGTGGTTACAGTATTTAAGTTAGTGCTCTGGTGTGTTTACAGTATTTAAGTTAGTGCTCTGGTGTTGTTACAGTATTTAAGTTAGTGCTCTGGTGTTGTTACAGTATTTAAGTTACTGCTCTGGTGTGGTTACAGTATTTAAGTTAGTGCTCTGGTGTGTTTACAGTATTTAAGTTAGTGCTCTGGTGTTGTTACAGTATTTAAGTTAGTGCTCTGGTGTTGTTACAGTATTTAAGTTAGTGCTCTGGTGTGTTTACAGTATTAAAGTTAGTGCTCTGGTGTTGTTACAGTATTTTAAGTTACTGCTCTGGTGTGGTTACAGTATTTAAGTTAGTGCTCTGGTGTGTTTACAGTATTTAAATTAGTGCTCTGGTGTTGTTACAGTATTTAAGTTAGTGCTCTGGTGTTGTTACCGTATTTAAGTTAGTGCTTTGGTGTTGTTACAGAATTTAAGTTAGTGCTCTGGTGTGGTTACAGTATGTAAGGTAGTGCTCTGGTGTTGTTACAGTATTTAAGTTAGTGCTCTGGTGTGGTTACAGTATTTAAGCTAGTGCTCTGGTGTTGTTACAGTATTTAAGTTAGTGCTCTGGTGTTGTTACAGTATTTAAGTTAGTGCTCTGGTGTGGTTACAGAAGTGAAGTTAGTGCTCTGGTGTGGTTACAGAAGTGAAGTTACTGCTCTGGTGTGGTTACAGTATTCAAGCTAGTGCTCTGGTGTTGTTACAGTATTTAAGTTAGTGCTCTGGTGTGGTTACAGAAGTGAAGTTAGTGCTCTGGTGTAGTTACAGAAGTGAAGTTAGTGCTCTGGTGTGGTTACAGAAGTGAAGTTAGTGCTCTGGTGTGGTTACAGTATTTAAGTTTCTGCTCTGGTGCGGTTACAGAAGTGAAGTTACTTTTCTGGTGTGGTTCTAGTATTGAAGTTTATGAAGTCAATGCTACTGCTCAGGTGTGTTACAGTATTGAAGCTATTTCTCGGGTGTGATAACAGTATTGAAGTTACTCCTGTGGTGTGGTTGAAGTATTGAAAGTTACTGCTCTGGTGTAGTAACAGTATTGAAGTTACTGCTGTGGTGTACTAATAGAATAAAAGTAACTGTTCTGGTGTGGTTGAACTATTGAAGTTATTGCAATGGTGTTGTTACAGTATTGAAGTAACTGCTCTGGTGTTGTTTCAGTAGTGATGTTACTTCAGTGGTATGGTTACAGTATGGAGGTTGCTGCTGTGGTGTGGTTACAGTATTGAAGTACATGCTCTGGTGTGGTTACAGTATGGAGGTTGCTGCTGTGGTGTGGTTACAGTATGGAGGTTGCTGCTGTGGTGTGGTAACAGTATTGAAATAACTGCTCTGGTGTTGTTTCAGATGTGAAGTTACTTCAGTAGTGTGGTCACAGTTTGGAGGTTGATGCTGTGGTGTGGTTACAGTATTGAAGTAACTGCTCTGGTGTTGTTTCAGTTGTGAAGTTACTTTAGTGGTGTGGTCACAGTTAGGAGGTTGCTGCTGTGGTGTGGTTACAGTATTGGAATTACTGCTCTGGTGTGGTTACAGTATTGAACTTACTGCTGTGGTGTGGTTACAGTATTGAAGAAACTGCTTTGGTGTTGTTTCAGTATTGAAGTTATTTCAGTGGTGTGGTTACAGTATGGAGGTTACTGCTGTGGTGTGGTTACAGTATTTGAATTACTGCTGTGGTGTGGTTACAGTATGGAGGTTACTGCTGTGGTGTGGTTACAGTATTGGAATTACTGCTGTGGTGTGGTTACAATATGGAGGTTACTGCTGTGGTGTGGTTACAGTATTGGAATTACTGCTGTGGTGTGGTTACAGTATTGGAATTACTGCTGTTGTGTGGTTACAGTTAGGCAGTTAATGCTGTGTTGTGGTTACAATATTGGAATTACTGCTGTGGTGTGGTTACAGTATGGAGGTTAATGCTGTGGTGCGGTTACAGTTAGGAGGTTAATGCTGTGTTGTGGTTACAGTATTGGAATTACTGCTGTGGTATGGTTACAGTATGGAGGTTACTGCTGTGGTGTGGTTACAGTATTGGAATTCTGCTCTTGTGTGGTTACAGTATTGGACTTACTGCTGTGGTGGGGTTACAGTGTTGAAGTTACTGCTCTTTTGTGGTTTCAGTTGTAAAGTTTCTGCTGTGGTGTGGTTACAGTATTGAAATACTGCTCTGATGTGGTTAGGGTATGGAGGTTGCTGCTGTGCTGTGGCTGCAGTAGTGATGCTTTTGCTTTGTGTGGTTACATTATTGAAGTTACTGCTGCTGTTCTTACAGTATTGAAGTTATATTACTGCTGGCATGGTTACAGTTCATGGTCAACTGCTCTGTTGCGGTTACAGTAATGAAGATTCTGCACGCCAGAGAAACCATGTACTGTTACCAGGCCAGAGCAGTAAACCATGTACTGTTACCACGCCAGAACAGTAAACCACATACTGTTACCAGGCCAGAACAGTAAACCACGTACTGTTACCAGGCCAGAGCAGTAAACCATGTACTGTTACCAGGCCAGAGCAGTAAACCATGTATTGTTACCAGGCCAGAGCAGTAAACCATGTACTGTTACCAGGCCAGAGCAGTAAACCATGTACTGTTACCAGGCCAGAGCAGAAAACCATGTACTGTTACCAGGCCAGAGCAGTAAACCATGAACTGTTACCAGGCCAGAGCAGTAAACCATGTACTGTTACCAGGCCAGAGCAGTAAACCATGTACTGTTACCAGGCCAGAGCAGTAAACCATGTATTGTTACCAGGCCAGAGCAGTAAACCATGTACTGTTACAAGGCCAGAGCAGTCCATGTACTGTTACCAGGCCAGAGCAGTAAACCATGTACTGTTACCAGGCCAGAGCAGTAAACCATGTACTGTTACCAGGCCAGAGCAGTAAACCATGTACTGTTACCAGGCCAGAGCAGTAAACCACGTACTGTTACCAGGCCAGAGCAGTAAACAATGTACTGTTACCAGGCCAGAGCAGTAAACCATGTACTGTTACCAGGCCAGAGCAGTAAACCACGTACTGTTACCAGGCCAGAGCAGTAAACCACGTACTGTAACCAGGCCAGAGCAGTAAACCACGTACTGTTACCAGGCCAGAGCAGTAAACCACGTACTGTTACCAGGCCAGAGCAGTAAACCACGTACTGTTACCAGGCCAGAGCAGTAAACCACGTACTGTTACCAGGCCAGAGCAGTAAACCATGTACTGTTACCAGGCCAGAGCAGTAAACCATGTACTGTTACCAGGCCAGAGCAGTAAACCATGTACTGTTACCCGGCCAGAGCAGTAAACCATGTACTGTTACCAGGCCAGAGCAGTAAATCCACTACTGTAACCACGCTACAGCAGTAAACCATGCACTGAAATTATACCAGAGCATTAAACTATGTACTGTAACCAGGCCAGAGCAGTAACTTCAATACTGTAACTGGGGTTCACATATTTACCATTTTCTGTTAAGTTTATCATTAATCTGTTTATTATATGGCCAAAAATTAGCAGCTTTATCCTATTGGGATGAAAAATCATTAACTATGACAATATTCATGAACAACTTTATATTTTTAGAAATACTGACACACGCCAGCAGTTAACTTTTACTAAAGTAAATATATTATTATATTACCATTATGCCTGTTTCATAAGTCAAGCCAAAATGTTAGCACATTTTTACAGTTGCATCGAGGATGAAGGGTGTTTATATTAAAACAAACCTCCTACTTTCATTATCAGTTGTTCTAAAACAAAGACAAACAGGGATGAACTTTCGACGTATATGAACGTTTAAAAGAACTCAATCACGTCTGGTAGGTTCAGACATGGAACAAAATTTGTTACAATGATTAATTATCAGTTACAATGATTAATTATCAGTAAAAGTTATGAATGCTCTGTTTTACCAAAAAGTGTTAGTATCATAATTCTATTGAAAATTAAATTATTTTACACTATGAGTTGTCAATACAAAAATTGGTCCGATTACGAGACACTGGCAAGTGAATTACACTGCTTTTTGTGAAAATATACATTATGAAGGAGCAGGTTCTTCGAGGGAATCCGGAAAAAAATGACATTTTTTCATAAACTTATTATGCACCAGACAAAAAAATAAATGTAAAAAATGACCATAGCCCAATAACTCTGAAAACAAAAACAAAAACAAAGAAAAAGTTATGGTTCCTATGTCCTGCATTTCTACTCATTAAACTATAACTGTATATCAATGGCCTCAAGTCTAAACATAAAAGCTACCAAATTGTAAATTTTCGATAGCAGCATTTTTTTGTATTTTTTTGGTAATTTGATCACACATGGTTTATTTTGATTTTCAAAATGCTGAAGTTAAATATATTGATAGTAAAGTTTGAAGTAAATACCTCATGAACTTGAAATTATGCTCTGGGTGAAAAATAAGTATTAAAAATAAAACAAATGACAATTACTCTAAATATATCAAAGACAGTTATTCTCAGCTTATTCTCTCTGTTAACTGCCATTCTCCTTAATAATATATATCTGTAGTCCACACCTTATATACTTTTATAGTTATGCTCCCGACAATTAAGTATAAAAACTATAATTAAGGGAGATAATTCAGTGAATATGGAAGGTACGTTTAATGCTTTGTGCACTGCATTTCTCTCATTATTATCTATCTTTATTGTAAGCTTTGTTTAAATCCCTTCTGTACTTTTAAAGTTATTGTATGAATCAGCAGCTTCCTTATTAATGCCCACCATTGAAGTCAAAGGGGGGTAATTCAGCAATGACCAAAGGAGGAATTACGGTTCTTGTGCATTTTCCCTCTGTCTATTTTACAAGTTTTACTGAAATGCAATAAATTGTAGATAATAGATTTTTTCTAGATAAGGGTGTACAGAACAAACAGATAGATAAAAACATTAACAGATTAGGAGATTTTATTTCAAAATAGCATATAAGCATGGTTAATATTTACTTTGTTTAAGACTCAGACTCACCCCCAGAAAAGCAAATTTTAAAAAGTTAGTATTTAGTATCTTTGATATAATTATTTAAAAAAACAAAAAAAAACATGTTTAATTATGATAATATACTTATGTTATTAACAGATGATGCATTTTCTTTTACTATCATTGCTCCTCAAACAGTAATTTTACAACAAAATTAAGAATTACAAGACGGACAGACGGAAAGACAGATAAAGAAGCAACTCAGTCTATGCTCTCCCTTTGTGTAGCATACACAATCTGATAAAACGGTCTAGAGTTGTGCTGAATTTTAGGGTATGTTGGGAAACCTAAAACAAACATAATATTGTTGTGCTTCAACATTTCAACTATGTTTTTTCTCAGTTAAACAAGAGGTATAAATCTCTACTATTATCAACACCAGAATTATGGGCAAAAGACTTATGAACAAAATGTTAAATGTTGATCCATGGTGACGAAGGAATTTTAAATATCACTTTTTTTACTTTAAAAGATTGCAAAATGATTCATTGACTCAAAATTTCAGGTGAATGAAGAATTAAAACTCTCTCTGCAATAATTTGATCAACTAGAGACGTGAATAATAAACCACAGTGAGTGAAAAGAACATTTATCAATGTTAAACATATATACTGAGCACGAGTTTGACATCTTCGTAAAATATTATTAAAGACTGACATACTGAGCATTGATACAATTATGTGACATATTCTGCTTAAAATTTGCACTGTATGCAGTGGAAAGCTCATGATTGACCATGTGACCTCTTGCCGCCTTATCACTGGATAGCTTTGCTGATAAGCCTATGGCTCAACCCACCTGATTAGCTTGTAATGTTCCAGTACAACCCTCAATCCATAAATTATTTTATATCAGCATTAACCTATATTTATGACAATTATTTAGCGCAATTACTCGTTTCCTTTCAAATGATACAAAAATTACATGGTGTCCACAGGTTTTAAAAATTAACATTATAGCCAATTATTGCTTGATAAAATGACAAGTTTAATTGTGCATCAGATTCCTTGAACATCTTCCGACATTAAAGAGACGTATGAAAAAGAACATGACATAAAAAGCTATGTCCAAAAAGGCTGGAAAGCTTTAATTGAGCAGGAAAAATCTTTCCATGATAATTTAGGACTTAATTCTAAAGGCCATTAGTTGTCCATCAGAGATACACATAGGAGCTATACATAGGAGCGTAGCAGGCTTTTAATGTGAAAATTATCTATAGTGTATAAGTGGGCGTCACTGTGAACATCTCCTGAAAGTCTGACAATATATTTTTCCGCTAGTATAAAGAGCATCGTTTCAATAAACATACATGTCTAATATTACTCGAATGAAATTGAAACTTGTTGTCTGGAGTTTTTCTGATGTTTGAAACTTCGATACACACGAACTATCCTGACGCATCAATTTTACTGACACATCAACTGTACCCGACACTCCAACTGTACACGACACACCAACTGTACCCTACTCACTATATGTACCTGACACATCAACTGTACATGACGCACCAACTGTACCTGACACATCAACTGTACCTGACACATCAGCTGTACCTGACACATCAGCTGTACCTGACACATCAACTGTACCTGACACATCAACTGTTGCTGACACATCAAATGTACCTGACACATCAACTGTTGCTGACACACCAACTGTACCTGACACATCAACTGTACCTGACATATCAACAGTACCTGACACATCAACTGTTGCTGACACATCAAATGTACCTGACACATCAACTGTTGCTGACATATCAACTGTTCCTGACACATCAACTGTACCTGATACATAAACTGTACCTGACACACCAACTGTACATGACACATCAACTGTTCCTGGCACATCAAATGTACCTAACACATCAACAGTACCTGACACATCAACTGTACATGACACATCAACTGTTCCTGGCACATCAAATGTACCTAACACATCAACAGTACCTGACACATAAACTGTTCTTGACACATCAACTGTTCCTGACACATCAACTGTACCTGACACATAAATTGTACCTGACACATCAACTGTACCTGACACATCAATTGTTCCTGACACACCAACTGTACCTGACCACCAACTGTACCTGACAGACCAACTGAACCTGACTCCCCAGCTCTAATTGACACACCATCTGAACAGGACACCCCAACTGTACCGAGTTGCACCAACTGTCGTTGAACACCAACTGTAGAATCTAGCAGACAATGGTTAAATCTAGTTCTTTTCCCGATTCCATTTTATTTAGAGAAAAATAAACTAGTCATTCTTTTTGGGGGAAATATCCCATATCTTTATCAGCTGAATTGAACTTTACAAGAAGATTGGCCCAAGCATTAGTCTATGAAGGGACAAAGCTCAACAAACACCAGGTATTAGAGCTGGCTAGATATGTGCATATTGTCATTATTAATGGATGCAGTCATTGAAACCATGCATTTTGTCAGCAGCCTGAGCAGGTGAGCTGTAAAAATGGTGCTAATCTAATGCCTTTCATTTGAACTATTTATTTTTAGTTTAGAGTTAAGTTCAGCATTGTTAAAGTCACAGAATAGGAAAAAATACCTACAAAAAGACTTCCTGTAAATCTATAAGGGCATTTACAGTATGTTTACAAATCTGGAAATTAAAGGATTATTTACAGGTAGTTCAAGAGAAAATTATTTAAGCTTAAGAGTTATGGGCCTTGTTATAGATATGCATATTTTCACAAATAATAAGGGGTTTAACTTGAAAACTACTAAAGCTATAGTTATGGCCCTTGCTACACATGAGCTACATGTTTATAAAGTTTCATGTCAACATCTTAAATGATAATTAAGTTTCAGCCAAGTTAATGATTTTGTAGTTCTTTTTCAACTTAAAACTTACAATTAACACAATTAACTTATTTAAAGTTAACAGTTATGTGTCTTGCTATACATACGCATATAGTCTCCAGCAACAACTGGTCCCTATGTCACGAAAATACTTAACACAAATCTCAATCTCAATGCATTTTACCACATAGCATCAAAAGTTATTAAAAGTCTTTGTTTTTACACATAGTAAAAGTGCATTCCAAAAACATATCTCGTACAATTCATTGTTTTTTCAACAATTACCGATGTATTTTTTTCCTCTAGAATTAGTTTTCTTAGAAATATTAACAAATCTATTTATCAGCACATTCTATGAGGAAATTTTTTTCAAAAAGTATAAAAACATGAGTTTTCAATCATTTTTATGCATTTATGTGGTAAAAGCACGTTGAGATTGAGATTTTACTGGAGTATTTTTGTGATATTAAGGCCAATAGTTGAGTCTTACTATACAGTAATACATGTGCATGTTGATTCTTGGAATATTACTAACAAATTACATTTGAATATATCGAATAGGTCAAGAGTTATGGCCATGGTTAAAGTTTTTTCACGACACAGACAATAACACCTAGTCTATGACAATACATTAACCTTTCCCTTCAAAGGACATGCAAGCTAACAAGAATACAAGCACTGGTTTTTCTTCAAGTTTTTATTGCAATGATTATTATTTTTTATAACATATCTATATCCGCACATGTAGTAATTAACAGCAAACAATAACAATAAGAACCTAGCATTATCACTCATATGATCAAGACTTAGTGCACATAACAAAAGGTTTTCCCTTAAAACCACAGCCCAATATAACTATTATGCTGGCCCAGGGCCCAGAAACACTGACGCCTCGAGTATGAGTTGTAGACTCAGTGTGGGACTTCTTAAATGTTACAAAAGATCATTTGTACTTTTTTGCTTTTACAGTTACATAAAAACTAGAGGGATGTTTTGGGGAACAAAACAGATGTGTGCCCCCATGCATGTCTGGATTATGTTCAATGACATTTGTGGTTTGGAGATATGGAGCAGATTGTGGGTGTTGTGTTCAATCCTTCCAGGGGCTAAGGTTGTATGGAGTTGACATAATATCTATGACTTGAACCTCTGACCTTGAACTGTGACCTTGACATTGAGCCGTCATGCATTAATTGTGGGTATTGCATGTTGTTTCATTGAGGTCAACAATTTACCCAAGGTTATTAGTATGCATTTACAAAATTAACTAACATGATTACATCCCATGACCATTTTATTGTTGTAAATGCATATAAATAGCCTTATTACAGCTCAGTGTTAATTATGTGTTGTCTACTAGCAGCCCCAGCCTCTGTATAACCAAACCGATATACCTGATTAAAATTGATTACTGCTGCTGACTGATTTACCCAAATAAATGCATGGGGAATTTGAAAAAACTACCACCCCAGTCGACAAAATATAATTTTGAACACTAAATAACAATGAGGGATATCATCATTTGACATATATACGAAAATACAGATATTTTCTTTCAAGGGAGGCAATTCCAAATTTACAAAACAATTCTAGTACAAGTTATTTCATCTTAGTCAAAATGAAGAAACATCTGAACTGACACAAACGACAGATCTTTAAAAAAAAAAGTGAAGTTAAATGTTGTATAATCAATAATTGAACTGGCTTGATCTTCTTTTCAAAATTTTATTTTAAAACCCACCAGATTAAAATTGTTAAATGTGTTTTGGGTGGATCATTTATATTGTCAGGGACCCTTTTCATCAATAAAGGATCTTATGAATTACTATAAAAATCTAAAATCTGTCCAAGCATGGCAGACAGCAATAAGTTATTTTTTTAAATATCTGCTACTTTGTTTCTTAACTTAAGTTACAGATAAACATGAACCCTAAAAAGGCCAGCTTTTACGAGCTCCGGTTCTCTGGTTTCCCAGTTTCTACCCCAGACCATGCCATACCAAAGAGGGAGGATTATCAAAATGGTACCAATAGGGCTCTGTTTTGAGGATGGTACTGGTTAAACCCAGAAAAATGGTCTCCTGTGACAGTTGCTTTTCATCAGACGAAGGTCTATTTGAAATAAGATTAAAGGGAACAGTAAACATAATTTAACCCTGATTTTCCATTTAAACATTTTTAATAAAAAACATACAATTATTGCCCTACATCTGAATGAATAATGCCACAATTTCGAAAAAACTAGAATAAATAGCAATTACTTAAAGGAATATACATAAATTAACAGCATATATATATGTTACCACTGTTTAAAACACAGACTTTTTTTTAACTGGAACATAACAGACTTTTTTTCCCTGATAAACAAAATATGCACAATTGATTGTTTTTTTTCGTATTGTATAAAGACAACTAGGCAAGAACTTCTTCAATATTTAAAACAATTTTAAAAAACAGATGCACTGCGGTTTTAGAAATGAAATTTTGCAAAAAAAAAATGCTGTGATCCTCAGAAATAAACACTTTCTTAAAATCACAAAACATCACGAGATCAAATACATGCAGGAGCAGTTGAGTTCATTCTAACATTACACCTATTTTTTTCTACCTGCATGTATATACAAACATCAGAAAGAAATACATTATAACAAAAAATCTCTAAATACAGTGGTCCAGCTAGCCCGTTTTTCAATGGCGCAGCGCCCGTGCCCCTTTTCTTACCGCCCTGCCCCCTTTTTGAGTAGTGCCCTTTTCACAAATCCTCTATTAGGGCCAATTATTCCGTTAGTGCCCTTTTTACTATTGAAATCATTATGAAAGAGCAGCAGCCCTTAATCCGCTGTCATACTTGAGACAAATTACGTAATACTTATGATAATAGTGTTCCCGCTAGGTGTCACCATGCCCCCATTGTCTGCTTAAAATATGCCGTACTGCCCTTTCATCTTCCCATGTGCCTTGTCCAAGTCATATGACAGCTAAGTGTGTATTTGTGTAGTGGCCAGATGACCTGTGTATTCATAATCGGTCATCTTCTAATCCAATAATTAGGAAGAGCCAAATACGGAAACATCGGCAGGAGGCGGGGCTATTGAATGTCAGCCAATCAGAATATACATTGAGAACTTGTTCATTCAATCATGAAAGTTCGTAAAATGCGATAGAAAATGTGAAGGGATGGTGAAAAAAGTTGTCAAGCACAAATCTTTAAAAATAATTGTTAATTGTATTGTACTGACGATACTCGCCATTTTAATTAAAAATTGTTGATTTGAAGCAGACGGTCACTGCCGATTTGTAAACATAAGAAAGGTGGCGCTGACACAATCAAATACATCACATTTTCAGTAAAAGTTTTGAAAGTTTATTTGTAAAATATTCATGATGAAAATTTCTTTGTTACCCACAAAAATATGTTGATGTTTTATGTAGCATTTATCTATCATGTCCACGATCTTGTCAAAATTCGCCGAAACCGCCATTTTGTCAGAACGATTTTCGGAGTTATTTTATCAATGCTCTATGTTTTATAAGTGATTTTTTAAACCAGGGAAGTGATTTTTATTGTCATTTTATTCTAAAACATCAGCATATTAAACATTATTTTACCAAAGACAATTAAATAACAGCCAGGCTGAATGTAACATTCCCGATCGTACCAAACTAAGATTCGTCCCCTACATATTTGTTTTTTTGTGTATCTATTTATTTGATTGCTTCAAATGTTTGACTGTGTTTGTTTTTTTCTTCATTTTATATATTTTTTAGGAGAAATATGTGACATTGCACTAAAGAAGATGCCAAACAAGTACAATCATACTACCACAGACAAAAAGACAAATTTTAATTTTGATATTAAAACACACCCTTCTAATTTTAGAGAAAAAACAACACCATTTTGTATAAGTCTGAAAATCATGGAAAATGATTTAAATTGAGTATGTAAACAAAACAAATTCTAGGGGGAGACCCCCCCCCCCCCAATTTAAAAAAAAAAAAATCCACCTTGTGACAGGGGTGGACCCCTCCCACGACCACCCCCAATCGCCCCTACACGACTCATGTAGCTTGCCCTTTTCAAAACTCCACCCTGCCCTTTTCAGATCCTGGCTGGAGCACTGGTATATATATATATATATATATATATATAGCAAGCACATGCCAGCACTCACCTGTTTTTCTAAATAAATCAAGGAGCATAATTTAACTAATATTTAAGCCAGAGTTATTGAACTTGTGACACATGTTCCTATTTACTGGTACAATGATTGCATGTTTTACAGCAACAAATTTCATGCTAATTTCTTGATTTTTTTTACTAAAGTTATTGCTTACAGTAATACATTTTGGTATGCTGACAGGTGACAACCACAACATTGAGTCTATGACAATATTCTGTTGACTTGACTTGATAATATTTTTACACTTTTTTTTTTCAAATATGAAACCCGCTTCAAATTCAATTAATTTCTTAAACTTAAATTTTGAATATCATTAACTGTTCTTTCTTGAGAAACTTCTGAATTTCCAGTTAAACTATCACAGTTACTTGAAACATTACTGCTTTCTGATTGGTTATTTGACCCAGCACTTGATTGGCTATTTTTAGCACCACTATCTGATTGGCTGTTGTTTTCTGAGGTAGCTACTGCTGAGCTGGCTCCTGCATCACTAGTTGAATCTGATTGGTTACCCTCAGTAGAACTGCCTTTTGACTGGCTGCCAGGTTTTTGAGGATAATTCCTTGCACCAAAAATTGTACTTCCAACTCGAACATTTGTGCTGCCAAGCTCAATCTGCATTGGAAAACATTTCAGTGTGTAACATATTTCAGTGTAAAACATGGTAAAAGATAAGGTATCCGATCCACAAACAACCATGTCATTTTATTAATTCATTCCCAATAATGCTGAAAATACCTGGTGACTGACTATAATTTTGTTTCCATTTAAAATGGTTTTGCATGCTAATAACAAATATGTGAAATAAATGGCTGAAAATACAGAAAATGTCAAGTTCTTGTAGGTAGTGTTTTTGTACTTAATTTCAATTAAAATTTTATGTGAAGTGATCTTTTAGCAACAATCTTCATGTTAACAAGAGAAAGCGCGCGACTATTCCTCTGCTTTTGATTTGATTGCAAAGTTTTAGTGAAACATGCATGAATCACTGCAAAATTAGATTAAATGCAAAACCTTAACCAGAGTTTCTAAGTCAATAAATTTATTAAATTAAGGTGCAAAACTTGCATTATATGCAAGATAAATTCACCATACTTGATTGTTTAATGTCTCAATACAGTACATCATGTACGAGTCTAGTAGAACATAGTTTTTGCTTTAGTTGGATGCAATTTTATTTTTTCTAATAAAAAAACTGACAGAAGAACAAAGGCAGTCCAGGAACTTTTTTGATTGCACCTCATAGTTGCTGAGTTTTTCACTTATATGTGCTTACATGCAAAACCTTAACCAAAATTCTAAGTTAAATAATAAAGGGGCAGAATTTAAATTAAATGCAATATAGAGTTATCTTACTTGATAAATTAAGAAGGTTGAATGGTTGAGAGCCTGTGTGTAAAGTTTCAATGCAATACACGTATTTGCTGAGATATTGGCTTAAATGTGGTTACATGCAAAAAAGTCAAATTATAAAGGGCCATTTGTTGAAACAGAGTTATTGCACTTGGTTGTTTAGGTAGGTTGGATACAATACATCAACTAGTTGCTGAGATATTAAACTATATGAGCTTATATGCAAAACCTTAACCAAAATGTCTAAGTCAAAGTATAAATGCCCATATTTGCATTATTTTCAAATAAATGTGTTCTTACTTCATTAATTAAGTAGGTTTGATAGTTGGGAATACGTATTTAAAGTTTCAGTGCAAAACATGTTATTGCTATTATAATGACTCAAGGGTGCTTACATGCAAAACCTTAAACAAGGTGTGACGCCGATGCTAGGATGAGTAGTAAAGCTCTCCTTATTCTTAGTCAAGCTAAAAATGTGACAAACATCTTTATATACTACCGGTATTAAAGCTTGTTTCACAAGTGTTTTTCCTACAAACAAGCTTACAGAATGCATGTAGTCTGTAGACATTCCCATACTGAGCTCCACCTGATCCAAGCTACGACCCAGAGCTTGACATAATTCCTCTCTCTGTCTCACGAGCGCCTGTGGAAATACAGTAAATACATTAAACAGAAGTACCGTAAATACATATATCTGATATCAGACTCTCTTGATTATAACAAAAATTATAATTTTGTAAGCTACCATAATAAAATAATTAAAAATTATTCAATGAAATATTCATCTGCAAAACTACTTAAGAAAGACCTGAATTTTTATGGACATAAACATATCCAAACCACTTACCAGAAAGTCTGGGTTAGGCCCGTCCGCAGGGTCATACCCATAGGAACCTATTGTCATAAGCCCAGCGAACTCTAGACATGGGCACCTGTCGATGACGAATCGTGTTAAGCCCTCAACATCACCAGCTTGCAAACCAGACTTGTCTACAATCAAAATTTTAATATAATGATATGATTAGCTATTATTCTATCCCGTTCACATAATCTACCTACAGGCCAAGACTATTCACTATCAATCATTCCTATCTAAAGTTATTGGGCAAAAACAAATGACCACCTGCCAGTCTGTCCAATGACATCATTCTAATAACCAGGTTTTCATTTCATTGAAAACTTGGTTAACAGAAAGCATCTGCCAACTGCAATACTCTGACAATATTAGTTATGTAAATTCATACGTCAACAAGCTCATTTCACATGACTGACAACCTTACAAGATAGGACTTACTCTCTACACCGCTAGCATTGACCTGCACCATGACCTTGAACCTTACAAGATAGGACTTACTCTCTTCACCGCTAGTATTGACCTGCACCATGACCTTGAACCTAACAAGATAGGACTTACACTCTTCATCGCTAGCATTGACCTGCACCATGACCTTGAACCTAACAAGATAGGACTTACTCTCTACACCGCTAGCATTGACCTGCACCATGACCTTGAACCTTACAAGATAGGACTTACTCTCTTCACCGCTAGTATTGACCTGCACCATGACCTTGAACCTAACAAGATAGGACTTACTCTCTACACCGCTAGCATTGACCTGCACCATGACCTTGAACCTTACAAGATAGGACTTACTCTCTTCACCGCTAGTATTGACCTGCACCATGACCTTGAACCTTACAAGATAGGACTTACACTCTTCATCGCTAGTATTGACCTGCACAATTACCTTGAACCTTACAAGATAGGACTAACTCTCTTCACCGCTAGCACTGACGTTCACCATGACCTTGAACCTAACAAGATAGGACTAACTCTTTTCACCTCTAGCATTGACCTTCACCATGACCTAGAACCTTACAAAGTAGGACTTACTTTCTTCACGGCTAGTCTTGACAGTCACCATGACCTTGAACTTTACAAAATAGGACTTACTCTCTTTACTGCTAGCATTGACCTGCACCATGACCTTGAAACCTTACAAAATAGGACTTACTCTCTTTACCGCTAGCATTGACCTGCACCATGACCTTGAAACTTACAAGACATGACCTACTCTCTTCACCGCTAGTATTTACCTGCACCATGACCTAAAAGCTTACAAGATCTGACTTACTCTCTTCACTGTTAATATTGACCTGCACCATGACCTTGAACCTTACAAGACATGACTTTCTCTCTTCACCACTAGTATTGACCTGCACCATGACCTTGAACCTTACAAGTAAGGACTTACTCTCTTCACTGATAGTATTGACCTGCACCATGACCGTGAACCTTACAAGATAGGACTTACTCTCTTCACCTTTAGTATTGACCTGCACCATGACCTTGAGCTTGCCTGTCCGTCTGTGCTTCTCCCAAACATTGTTGAGGGTCTGTGCAAGCTTCTGGGAGTCCACAGTCTCTACCATATACAGGTTAGGTAGCACTGAAACACAATGGACATCAAAATTAAGCATCATGGTCAATTGGACTATTTTGTGCACCGATTACCTTGAAGACATTTCGTAAAAATGCTGTTGAAGCATGGTTCAGCGTCTGCCCATGTTTATAAGATTTTACAGTCTCTGCCATGTACAGGTTCGGTAAAATCAGAACATATGTCAACCCAAAGTACCGTATAAGTATATAAGCTTAAGGGAGAATATAATTTATTGTACATTAATTCATACCCATTTCCTAAAAAACAATTCTTTATTTATAAAATAATGCTTTAATTTGTGAACATTTCAGGATATCTACTATCTTAACATTCTGTAGAAATATATAACAACAAAAGGCTCAACCCAGGCTTTTTCTGAACATTTTATGGAACAAATACTTTGAAAATAAATTTGGGAAAATTTATCACTGAAATAATTTGAATACAATTACCAGGAGAAACCTGAGAACATTTTCATCCTTGGGAATCGGTTAGAATATCTGGCCCGTAGAAAGCCTAAAAAAGGCCAGAATGTTAACAGCATGAAAACACCAGCATCAATTTTTAGTCCATTTTTTTGTAAAAAAAGTATACTTTTTGGATTTGTAAATGGGTTCTTAATTCGGCCCCATTTTCAGTTAAGAAGAAACACTACAACAATACCTCATTTTCAAAAAACAACCCTACCTGCAATTTTGTTTGCTTTATTCCTCTGTAGATGACCGATGAAGTGCCATTTTATTTCTGCACATGATTCCTGGAGCTGATAAAAAACAAAAGCACTGCAAGTACATGTAGATCATAACAAGATCAGACAGTTCTTTTTGCAGTCAGCCAAACATATGTGAGCCATATTATGCGATTTTAGGCCTTCATTACTTGAATGAAATATGGTAATCATTAATAAAAAATAATAAAAATTATATTTATTTTCAATGTGTTTCAATAAGTTCTCTAAAAGATAGCCATTGGCGACAAATAATGACAAGTACTTGACTCATGTTTCTATAGGGCTTAAAAAACAACAACATTTGGATCGGGTTACCCGACCCTAACTACGTAATAGGCGCCGATCCTACCGTTTTTATAGTCAGTTTGATTTTTTTTTAAAAACACCATTATCGAATGATGAAAATGACATTCTTATATAAAGCCTAATAAAAAAATAAATAAAAAAAGCCTACCTACCCTACCTATTCTTTAAAAGGATGTAACCCTAACCAAACAAATTTTTTTTTAAGACTAGGTACCACGAATTTTAACCTCACCTATTTCGACTTTATTCATAGTCTCTGTTTCTGGCAGGATTGTATAAAACTACTTATAAATATGAATCGTCATTGTTATGACATCATGTGTGTGATGTCAAATTTTGATTTCAAAATGTGCAATGCATGGTCTTACTTGTGTACACCTATCTTACACCATCTTAGATCTATGTCATCATGAAACTTTCAGTATTGCTACCTGAAATGTCCTTTATTGAAACACCTAATAAATCAGTAAAAGCAAATGTATGTCCATAGGCCCAAATTTTTGTGATGTGGCTCTTTATATAAACTCCCAGTCTATAGGGTATTCACTCACTTGTCTTTTTCACTCAGAAACAATACTAACTGTTAAACAAGGAGCATACCTCATTTTAGCAAGAGTTACAGAGTTATGGGACTTGCTTCACAGTAACACACACATACATAAATTAGTTGTATTATTGTAGTAGTATTAATAAAAAAAATAGTTGCGGTATCATGATGTATATTAATTAATGACGTATCTGTACATTATTCTTGAAAAATAGCTGATATAAAAAACTGCCTCTAGAATATATATTCAATTGTCTACAAACTGATTATAAAATAAATTTAAAAGAAAACATATATAAACAATATACCTGTGTATCATTAGACTTCTCACATAGTTCCTGAACCTGAAAAGAAGATGATTAGAAACATAAAAATCTTACAACTTTAAGTTATTTAAAAAAAAAAGAGGGACTTAAAATCTTGCTATTATATAAAAAAAGGATTGCTGTGTGTTTGCATAAATAAATAAAAGTTGTTTTTACATACAATGTTGTCAGTAGTCTCCAAAAGAAGCATTCATAACATCTTACATAGTTTTCACCAAAGTGTCTCTGGCCATGGCTGTAAGCTGCTATAATGTCAGACACTGGTTTGGTTTTTGTTACTGCAACTAGTCGGGGGTGAACATCAGGAAGTGACTGAAGGCAGAATAATGATATACAATGAGCTGACATATGTACATCGGTCTCAACAGATACGTGTTTACACAACAAACTCACTGTGATACAGGTCACCAGAAAAGTGTCCTATCTTTATATCCCCTATGAATTGATCATAATCAATTATGTAATTATGCAATACCTATTACCATTGGTCTTTGGTATGTAATTTTACAATAAACATTTGATTTCGAACATCACAATTGAGATGATCATGGGTTTACCCATATTAGAACAGTATGTGTGTGATGCTATTAACTAATACAAACTCAGTCTCTTTTTTTCCATAAATCTATTTCATTTGTCATTTTGACAAACTTCGTTTTCAATTGAATTATTCAAACCTCATTTTGAGGTTATCGTTAAATGTCACCTAAATAAAGGCATGTTTTCGGGTACAACATTAACATTGTTAACCTTTGGCCTCAATGCAACAGCTTTCTGTATGTTTTCAAGCACAACTTTTAAAGATTTCCCAACTTCATCTGGATTCGTCGCCATTTTCCTAAACATGGTGTGCTTGATTAACTTCGATTGAACTTAATCGAATAGTTTTAATTGTAATAAGTCAAAACGTCTCACGTTGACACGCGTCAGGCATGCGCATGTGTTGACCAAGTCAAAGTGACCTACATGAATTCAGTCCTCTAAAAAAAACAAGTAAACGTGCATCCTATTGTGGGGTCGAACCCACGACGGTCCCCATGATTGCCGAAACACTAACACGGCACACATGCAGCTGCCCCCCCCCACACACTTAACGTTTGGGTTGGTCCAGGATCATAACTGAATAAACAATAAATGCGTATATGAAAATGCCAAGTATACGTTCACTATTTTGAGACTAAGGCTCAGAAATGAGAATTTTTAAATGTCATAAATTATCTTGTATTGCAGTTGGTTTTGACATAAAATAAGTAAATACTTGTTAACTGTGACCTGGTATATGCAACATAGATGGCCTGTTTTAACAGTATAGTTCGTTTAATGAGGATAAGAATACAACCTACATTTTCAGCATATATGAAATTGCAGATAGGCAATCATTAAGTAAAAGGCCAAACCATTGAAAAAACTTTATTTTCGTCTACTCCACCCATTCTTTTTTATTAAGAGTTTAAAGGTTATTAAATGAGTCTTTGGCGAGCCAAATAACTTTTCCTTAACGTGTTTCAAAATTGTTTGTATAATACATTCAATGGCAAAAGAGCCTAAGATTCCATTTAACGCACGACACTTTCGTCTCCAAGAATAAAAGACGTTACTCATTTTACAGTTTTTGATAAACAAGGAATTGTATAGCAGTTATATTTGCAAAAATATTTTATTTGTTATTTGTATGTTCTTATCAAAATAAGTGACTATTTGGCGTGCTGTGCTATTTTACAAATTTAAGCTCATGTCATAAAAATGCTATGCAATTTACGTGAACATATTATTTATGCGTCAATGCGATCGAGGTATCGATCTGTTCCGGGTTTTGCCAATCACAACAGTTGGAATACATCTTATAATTTATTTTCTTTCAAATGTTAAACTTTACGTTTGGAAATTTGATCAAGAAAGCTATTGAAATATTCTATGTAAACGTAGGTATATCTATCTCTCGCTATATATATTCACAATGCAAGGTGTTTGATGACTTGAGAAAAATGATAGCACCCATTTCTCTTTGACTGTAAATGCACAGTAAGCAAATGTTTAAAACACAGCAGAGGACAGACATTTTAGCACGTTTAAATTTAAGACTGAAGCACGTAGAATATATTCAGCGTACGTTAACGATGGTTTCTACCATTATTTTTTTTACAAAATGCACTTCTGAGTAGACAATAATGTAAAAACAATGCTCAATCCCCCGATGTTTTCTGTAACCACAACCAGAGGTCGAGGAGTTTATGTTAGTTGGATATTGAGGCAGAACAAGCTCATTTTGAAGACGAGAAAACAACAACAACAACAAAGAAACCCACGGCGCTTGTAATTGTACAAGGTTTTACAATGGAAACACTTTAAAAAATAATATTGCACACGTTGTTTGAAACCTTGCAATGCTTGAGGTTTCTTTCATCAAAATCAGTTTGAAAAAATACTTACACGTACACTTAACACATACTGGTCGTAAGACATGCAATGTTCCAGAATAGCCTTATTAATTGGACAAGAAGTGCACGTCATTTGACCTGACACTGCAATTGAATGTTACTGTAACAATGGGGCAAAGTATTAAAAGGGCTATAGCTCCATTCCAGGCTATAATGAAGTTAAATAAAAAAAAAAAAAACGCCTTTTGGTACGCGGTATTTAAGAAGCATTTAAGGGACTCAAGAGGGTGGTTCACAGAAACTCAGAATTTAAAATTATTCGGTAGGCAGATTTCAAAATATGTTAATACTAAATGTTACGCATGATTCTGTTAGGAAAAAAGGAGGAATGTTTGGTGCTCAAAGGGGGAGAGTGGTTCACCGTCAATAGTTCGTTTAGATATTGTTATATTGTATCAGAGTAACACAGTGAGCACATTATAGTAGCTATGAGAGGAGTCAACTTATATGTCGATATTGAAGTGAATTTGGTATCAAATGTTCTAATGTTTAACAAAATGGAACTTATCCTTTGAGCAACACGGAAGTCTAGCGTATCAGAATAAATCAATCATTACAAAACCTTATAGCTGAATTCTCTACCCTTTGTTCATTGCTGTAACTATGCCAAAATTTATTGGACCATATAACTTCTATATAAATTATCTGCGGATCACATTTAGCATTAGCGGATACACGTTCATGGTAAAATCAAAAGTTGAATAGCTTTAAAAAAAAAACCTCTGCAATATTATTTTTCATTATTGGCGTTGAGTTGATATGGAATGCAGTTTCTGTTATGGATAAAAGGGATTTTTTTTGTGTTTGATTATCATACTCTTACCAATAGCTGGTATATTGTTGTTGTTGTTTCTTTCTCCAAAAATGTCACCATTTTTAAATAAACGATGGAGAAAACTTTAAACGGACATTTTTTTCTAAACACTTATATGAGAAATATGATATATAGCTATGATACAGTATTTGTTTAGATCTCGAAGGTTTTCCTCCATATAAATTATTGTACGCAACGACTTGATCGATTGATTTGATCATCATAATCAATAATGTGTACGCTCTTTAATTTTCAATAATTATTTTATTAAGTATTGTGTCTTTGAACAGGTGCTGTTAATATCATTCAATGTATTAGATGTCATGTCACTTATGTGATATGTTTAATCACTGAAAAAATGGAATAAAAAATATCAGATCAATAAAATATTCATCAAGCTATTTAGAGTTTTTAACTTTGTACCAACATCGTGGTTTTGCTGCGTACAGTCGATATAAATATTACTGATGTTTTAGACGCTTCTTCAACAAAATCCCTCTTCCCATAAGCTACATACACACCAAGTTTTATCAATATCTATCAATGCTAACTAAAGTTATTGAACAGAAACCAATGTTTGACGCCCGCCGCCGCCCCCCCCCCCCCAAAAAAAAAAACGCCCACCCACCCGCCCGACGAGGTTGTCTAGTCCCTTTAAATATGATATGATTTTCTGAACAATCGGCCCAATGTATGATTAAAAATTATTTATTAGAAGTTACATGTGGAAATATACGATCGACAATAATCATAAACCGTTTAATCTGTTCAGGTCATGTGATAACAGGGGCATGTGCCGGATATTGTCGCCACAAAGATAATTTGGTTATTTTTAAACCAGATGTGGACAATATGTTTGCTTCTACAATATCTGGCGACTTGGGCCAAACGGGAGTTCTGCATGAAGAAAGTATGGCCTTACTAATTATGCATGCAGACTTTGTTTATTGTATGACATGTACGCGCGCTTCTTGTTTGTTTACCCTTTTGCTTTTTTGACATTTCGTTATTTAACAAGTAAAACATATTATTCTGGCTAATGTGCTTGTTCGCGTTATCTATTACACGTTTAAGTACTATACGTTTTTATTGAAGTTAGGTAAAGAAATCATCGATTAATTTCAGATGAAATGTTGCCACTGATTGGTCCGGAAGGTAAATGGATTTCAAGCGGAAAATACATACTTCCTGATAAACCAGGCGGAGCTACTATAGCCGAGGTTCTTGGGGACCTAGATGGGTTCAATATCGGACTAACCATTGAAAGGGATCCTGAAAAAACGAAAAAACTTAGCCTTTACCTCCAGGAATATTACATAGAAGCCAGTAAAATACGTTTCGAACGTTTTAAAAACAACACAAACCAGTCCGAGTTGTATGATGAAACATTCCGATTTGTCAAAAACTATCGTCCGTTTTGGTTCGGTGCCACAAAAGCCAATAAGGCGGCTAAAAACGCCATGATCGCTTTCTGTAAACACTTTAAGACCATGTATCAGTGGTGTACACATAAATAAATTCGTGAAATATATACATTTATTTGAAGGAATCGCCACAGTGTAAACATGAGTTTGAATATTTACACGGTTTTCGTATGTTTTGCTATATTTACTAAAAACGTGATGATCTACATGTTTTGCTCTTGAAATCGATTGAGGTTTTGATAAAAGCACCTTGTTGACGAGGATTATCTTTATAACATAATGCTAACATATTAAAAAAAACTTTTTCAGTAAACGTAAATACCCGGTAAACGCATTTGGTAAAACGCTGACAACGCCTTTAAAGGTATAAAGTTAACGTCATTTTTTATATTTTTGTAGGACTTGCTTTAAATAATGCATAATGAAAATTATTTCTTCAAAAGAGTTCTCATTTCACTTTTTTTTCGATTACCAGTTTAAACACGTTACCATTCTAGATAATGTCATATATAGTTATCATGATTCGTTGCAGGATCAAATTGTCGACCTGTTCCGGGTTTTGCAAATCACAATAGTTTGAATAGCAGACAACTTTTGTTATTGAGTTTGCTTTCCTTCCAAATGTACATACTTGTTGGTACACACTGAAGTTTGATGGCGTAAACATGTATGATCAATTAAGTATGTTATTTAAATAGTCTACGAACTTCTTATAATGCATATATTTAAGCATAATGGAAAGTGTTTGATTACTTGAGAAAAGTTATTCAGGCTCTCGCTGGACAGCTTTGACAAAATTTGCGCAATGTTGATATTATGTTTTGATGGGCTCTTTTTGGCTTTATAATACTTGTACAGTCGAAACTCATTGGCTCGATATCTCATGGCTCGATATCCTCGTTGGCTCGAACCAGATAAAAAGGAGCGATTATTTTACTCTTTGTTCATATAAAATTCGATCGGATGGCTCGATATCATGAGGGTCGATATTTCTCCACGCTCGATGACATTTTCGCGGTCCCAAGAAGGAATTTCATACTTTGTTTTGTGTGCTTGGGACTGTACTTATACAACATCAAACTCAATGAATACTTTGTTTTAATATGTGTATTCAATATGCCCTTTTTGTTCCTTTACGAAGCCTCGTTAAGCGTTGTATCTATAATTTCCTCATGTTTGTAATCTCTGTATAATTTAAATACATTTTAAACTTCACAGAAGAAGAAAATACACTTGCATATGTATTTATTTATGAGTTTCAATAGTTCCATTCTCTTCATATGAATCACACTGGTGGCATGTAGGCCAGCTGTAATGCCAACATGTGCGTGCTGTTCCAAGACAAAAAATAAAAAAAGTTGTAAAAACGGTATATCTGTGAGAGTGAAGCTTTAAACAGAAATAAAAAAAACATTCCTAAACATGTTGTACTATAAACATTCAGACAATTGTGTATTAAAGGCAAAGTAGCATATGCATGTCTCTATTGCAGGTTTAAATTTATTAATATTCTGAAAGTGAACAGCCTATCTTTGCTACAGCTCCAGCTGACTACATTGTTATCCTTTTCACCAGTCATTATGGCCTTCAGCTGATGGTCAGCACGAGTAAGCCCAGATGTGGAGTTTTGCCTACTACACGGCCAAATGTTCGAATATTGAGATGGGAGGAAAACGCAGCCAGGGTGATAAGCCCGGCCAGATAATGTATGGGAACACCTCTATCGACAACACAAACATGTACACTCTTTTGGGTATCTTACAGCTGCCCATTGGAAAACTACCATATGACATTGATGATGTCTGACAATATGTTGTATGAACTTTATTTTAAATGCCCTTGTCATGCGTATCTTTTATCATTTTACTGGTTTATATATACTCAGAAGAAAAAGTTTAGTCAGTATTTTCATTTTTGAACTAATTCAACAATTTTGAAAATAGTTTTAAGTAAATACACCTCAACAACATATGTTTGACCTATATATTATCAATACATCGGTTAATCCCTAATTTGCCACTGCATACAGTAGTTTTGCTATTTTTTTCGAAATTCACGTGGTGCACGTGCACACGTTAATCAGCATGGTAATTTTGTCCACAATTTTATCAAATTAATAGTGTAGTGGTCACATTAAAATAATCTGGATACAAAATATCGACAACAATCATGGGGCGTCGCCCAGGCTTATCATTAGATAACAGAAATATCGCTTTGGGATTGCTGGAAGTCGCACGTCGTTTTGGTGTTCACGAACGGACTATTTTTCGACTGCAAGAACGATTCATTCAAACAGGCAGCGTTTAGAACAGGCCGCGGTCAGGCAAACCTCGTAAAACAACGCCACACCAAGATCGGTACACAGTGACGTCATCGTTTCATGGTTGCCCGGAAGATCGCACATCAATTGAGAACTGCCACAGGAATCAGAATTTCGGGTTTCACCGCACGTAATCGTTTGAACGCCGCACGACTTCGCGCTCGTCGCCCTTACGTTGGCATTCCGCTGAGTGCGCGTCACCCCGTATAGCACGTCTAAATTGAGCTCGCCAGTGTCTTTGGTAGATAAGAAGGCAATGAAACAGGATCGTTTTCACAGACGAATCAAAATTTAATCTGCAAGGGGAAGATAGCACGGTCCGTGTATCGAGACGCAAAGGTGAACGGCTTGATCCTGCTAACGTCATCCAACGTGAACAATACGGTGGTGGAAGTGTTATGATATGGGGCAGAATTTCATACAGTGGAAAAAAAGAACTTAAAACAATGCGTGAAAATCTGTATGCTGTTCGCTATTGTGATGAAATCATTGTTCCCGTCGTTGCGCCGTACATAGCCAACCGTCATGCTGACGTTCTACAGCAGGGTAACGCTCGCTGCCACACTGCACGTTACACACAAAACGTTCTGGCTGGACACAACATCGACATCCTTGATTGGCCTGCAAAATCACCCGACCTCTCACCGATCGAGCATATGTGGGATTACCTTGTACGTAGCAAAGATGACGTCAATAACTCTGCGGAGGCTTGAGCGGGCTTTACAGGAGGAATTGGCGAGAATACCACTTCCAATTATAAGAACACTAATAAGCAGCATGAGACGTCGGTACGATGCTGTTATTGAAGCGAGGGGTGCCACACTAGATATTGACATCGACAGACTTTTTCATTTGGACCCCTTTGCTAAATATAAGTTGCAAAATACTGGAATCAGCTGGTATTGTGTGTTTAAATTGTTTACAAATGTTGGATATTAAATAAACTACTAGTATGTGGTAAGTAAAATATTTTTAAGTTATAGTTTTATTTCCGAAAATTATTTGACAGAGTAGAATATACTGACTAAACTATTTCTTCTGAGCATACTTACATATTGTGTCTTATGCAAATCTTCAGTGAATTTAGGCAATAAAGAAGTAAAATAAATGACAACAAGACTATTCATTTCGTCTTAAAAATTGTTGCAACAATATATTAAATTATTTAGTAGTAGGACTGGATATGAACTCCGAGGAAATAAGGAGGTCGGTGTCAACTGTGGTTGGTCAGTCAATTAGTCAGTGTCAACTGTGGTTGGTCAGTCAATTGTTCAGTGTCAACTGTGGTTGGTCAGCCATTTGGTCAGTGTAAACTGTGGTCGGTTAGTCCATTGGAGTCTTCTTTGTTTGGACTATTGTTTAAAAACGGCTGGATAGAGTGTATTTAAATTTCATTCAATGAACATACGACATGAAAGGCAGTGTACAATCGTACCAAAACTCCATTTAAGCAAACTTCAGAGTACATTCTCTGGATAGGAAATGACCAAATAAGCCATGCCAGTAGAGCATATATAGGCCCTCGTTGGCCTCTTGCAGGGATGGATCTTTAGTTTGATGTATGCTTTTGAGGGTCTTAAAGATGACCACATTTGAAAGTTTTAAGAAATACCACATTTTTATAAACACACATCATGTTATGTTATTTTAACATAAACATAGGTATGTAAACGATTACCATACACAGGAGATGGAAGAACATGATATTCCCAATGATGACTGGGGTTGGTTTTGTATCAGGCACGTGCCATTAAATCTTACCATGAATCATGCATGCTATATTTTTTAAAAGGCTCCCCAGGGGATATGGTTCAGAATTCCTGGGGATTTGAGTCCATTACCATGGCTATTTTCATAATCTTTAGTTCTGGATGGTATTAATCCCCCACCGGGGAATGGTTCGAAATTCCGGGACCCTCCCTGGACCCGCCTGGGGATATGGCATGTTTAATGGGTGATTAAGTTCTCTAAATCATTATTTTTGAGCTAATTCTGTAAATGTATGAAATCGACGCAAGACCAACTCTGGCATTAGGCGTCGACGTAGAGTACTGGTCTTTCATTGACGTCTTGTGCACCAGTCAATTGTAACCACGCCCCCCCCCCCCCCAGGTCCGGGGGGATAGCCGGGGAAAAGGGCCGTTTTATTACTTTCCAGGTGGCCCCGCAAGGCCGAGTGACCGCGGTGGTTTTGTCATAGCGCCAAATTTATCGGAGATTGGGCCATATATAGAGTCTCTGGGGTGCGGGGGTCATTTGGCCGGGGTTTAACCATCAGTTCGATTTTACCCGGGGTTGGCTGGACCGAAAGTCAAAGTCCCGGTCCTGTACTGCCTTCATAAAAAGTGAATAATTGTATTGTTCTGTTTTAGCTGGTTTGATTTGAATGGTTGGTGGCAAACTTTTTGTTTGAACACCGTCACTAAAGTTTCTTGGTTTAATGCGTATTTTGTTTTGAATAGGTGTCAGTAGCTGGTTTTGTTGATTGCCGACACACAATTCGTCAGCATTCTACATACTGGGAGGAGAGTTGCGATTTCTTCGTTATATTTTTGAATACAAAAAAAATGTACATCGAAACTGCTTTAGTAATTTAGTGGAATGGCAACGTATGATCAAATGGATGAAAATGACCCAAAACTTGCAACACAGTGAACCCTCAATTATGTCCATGCGCAACGCCACAAACAGAAGACGTACGCTTCAATATAACCGTCTAGCACGCTCAGTGCTGAAGGCGTGCGTCGAGCAGACGCAGTAAACGTGGTAGTGCCAACGCTTCGCAACCGCGTCTACGCGTTCATGGAAAAAATGATGTAGTAGTGGACGTATTTTAACGTGGTTCACGGCTCACTCGCCGATCATTTAATAATTCAATACCTTTCAACGCTTGGAAAATACTGCAAAGGTAATTTATTAGTAGTATTTATATTTATTAATCTACTACTAGACTCGTATATGATCTGATGCACATTGCTCCCATTAAAGGCAACCTTCAACCAGCTTACACACAAAAACCATGAAACTGACTTAAACAACAGAACAGCATCATTTGTAATGTTAGTACTTATCAGAAATCAGTCAATAAAAAGAGTTCTTCTTTAAGCATAGCTCTTACTCTCGCGATTTCGTTTAAGTTCGTCCCGAAAATCATGACATGGGGACATTTGCATCGCCTTCACTAAAACATATAAGATTGGCGCTGTTCAACTTTTTGCAAAATACTTATTACCTTTATTGCAAACATATTCTGTAAATATAAGCCTCATAATAGGGGTTAACGTATCGATGTTACATGCATCATTGATTTCTGCAATTATACGACTATACTCCAGCAGAGCTCTTGAAAAAGTGTCTTCTTACGCTTTTGTAAGCGGATCGTGCACGAGAATTTCGAGTAATCACACCAGCCGATACATTGTAAAGGCTATAATAATAATCTAATGTTAATCTTTCGGAAAAAAATATTTCTACTTGTCAATTTATAAATCTGTATGTATTCAGTAATGCATTTTTTCCTCATTAATATATGCAGTACACTTATCGTCGTATAAGTCAGATACATTTTCTCGTTTGTTCCTTACTTCGTGGAGAAAAACTCATACTGCGTTTATTACTTTGACCTCACTCGAGTCGAGATAGACCACAATTCTTCAACAGAATATGTACAGAACGTTAATGTAAATTATGTCCACAGAATTATTTTGAGCCAGATTCTTAGTTTCTACTAGGTTGTTCCTCTTAGGGTGATATACGTAGAAAATATGGAACTAAATCATACTGGCCTAGCTTAGTTTATTTTTATGATTTATATCAGATGCTTTGATGATGTAGGTCACGTGATATGGCGCGAAGTGTACGTGTTTCAAATCGGGGATAAATTTTGTGTGTTTTTTTAGTTTAAATCAAATAAATAAAGTCTCGATTTATACTTAAATATGTGGATTATATGGCATTTGAACGGACGGATTAAATATGTGACTCTGCAATCATGACAAACAAAAGAAAAGATAGAAATAGTAGTGGAAGTAATTCGGACAATTTAAACAAAAACAAAGTGACGAAACAAAGAGGCCCGTCCGAGGAATCTGACACAAGCTTTTCTGTCAGTGATATTTTAGGCAAGGCGAGTGCTGTGCTGTTTCAGGACACAAACGATTCTCTGTATGAGGAGAGCACACGCGAAGTATTTAACAAAACACCTGTGTCGGGCTCGGGGAAACGCAATTGCAAGATGGCGGAAGGCGGCAGAGAACCCACAAACAAAGACCTGCTAGACTGTATGAGGGCGATGGGCGATAAATTAACCGTCATGGAAAATAAATTGAATAAAATTGAAACCCTTGAACTTAAGGTTACGGACTTTGAAAGGGAGTTAAGAAAAATATGGATAGCACTCGAGGACCGTGTCAAGCGTACAGACGAACGCGTGAACAAGCTCGAGGACAAGGTTGAGTCAGTTGACGTTGAGGCGGGGATTATGGCGGACAGGGTGAATGTGTTGGAAAAACAACGTAAGGAGCTTCGGGACGACGTTGCGTACTTAAAATCGCAGTCAATGAGAAATAATTTGGTGTTCACCAATGTTCCCGAAGATAACTCTTCAGGAAACGAGCCAGCCGACGTCACCGAAAACAAGCTTCGTATGCACATGCAGGAGACCCTCAAGATCGCGAAAGAGACGGCTGAGTCTATTCGCTTTGAGCGCGTCCACCGCTCCCCGGGACAACCAAGAGAGGGTAAAGTGCGAAACATCGTTGCAAAGTTTACATTTTTCAAGGACAGGGAGGTAGTTCGGCGGGAGTGGAAACATTTGGCTGGGACGGGATGCCAAATGTACGAACAGTTCCCACCGGAAGTGCTAGATAAACGACGCAGGCTGGTACCCATGATGAAGGACGCCAGGAAAGAGGGCAAGCGAGCATGGATTGCGTATGACACCCTGTACGTGGACGGCGAGCAGGTGCGGCTGTAGGGGCACGTTGGGGGCGAACTATCCGTTCTCTCGTGGAACGTCCATGGACTTACGAGGGAGAAAAAGGAGAGCATTGAATTTGTAAATATTTTAGAAAAACACGATATTTGTTTTCTGTACGAGTCATGGTGTGATTCTAATAGTAATATAGATTTAAATGGGTATAAATCACACAATTTTTATCGCAAATTTCAACATAGGAACGCTAAGCGAAATAGTGGGGGAATAGTTTTATATTATAAGAATCATTTAAGTGATGGCATTGAAATCATTAAAAATCATTTTGACACAATTATTTGGCTGAAACTTGATCGCACCTTTTTTAACATCCCCGAAGATATTTATTTATGTGGTACCTACATTTGGGGTGAGGACTCGCCTATATACAATACTGTTAATGTTGATTTATTTGATATTTTAGAAAACGATCTGTTTTTATACGATAGTGTTGGTTGTGTATTTATTTGTGGTGATTTGAATAGTAGGGTTGGAAGTAAAAAAGACTATGTTACTCATGATAAATATAATTGTTATACTGATAGTCACGATTACGAATTTGATTGCACCCCTGACAGGGCTTCAATCGACAAATCTCATAATAATCATGGGATAAAACTTTTAGATATATGTAAAGGGTCAAGTTTTCGCATTTTAAACGGTCGCATTGGTAATACCAATCAGTATACATTCATGTCACATAACGGCTGTTCAGTGATTGACTATTTGTTATCGAGTGAGCGTAATTTTTCACAGATTAAAGATTTTACTATAGAATCATTCAATGAATGGAGCGATCACGCTCCGCTAAATATTTCATTACTATGTAATAGTATTTTACCTGATACTAAAAACTACTCAGAGATTAAATATAAATGGAACGTATCTTTTCGGGAGCAGTTTCGCTCCGGGATTATTGCAAATTTACCTACTTTTAATAACATTGTTAATAGCGCAGATTGCTCAAGTAAAGACTCTGTTAATAATATGTTGCTTATGTTTACAAACACAATACGGAGTGTAGCCGACCCATTGTTTTCTAAAGAATGTTTTTTTAAAGATGAAGTATTTTTTACAAATTATACAAATAGTAATAAGAACTGGTTTGATCACGACTGTATTATTTCACAAAATCTGTATTTAGAAGCACTAGGAATTTTCAATAAGGATAAATCAGATGCTAACAGATTGATTTTATGTGATCGGAAAACTTGTTATAAAAATATTGTTCGTAAAAAGAAGAATATTGATTATAAAAAGAGAATGAGTGATATTGAAAACTTAAGAAAGAGCAAACCTAGAGACTTTTGGAAACATTTTAAGTCTAAATCCTCTAATAAATCAAACAAAATACCTCTAAAGGAATTTCGAGAATATTTTGAAACACTTAGTAATAACACGTTTGGTGATATTAATCACGATGCAGAAGATTTTAATAATAATAATGATTTTAATGTTCCAAATAATTATTTTCCTGAACTGGATGAGTCTATAACTGTACAAGAAATTATAAATGCTGTCAAGTCATTGAAACGATATAAAGCTTACGGCAGTGATTATTTGTTGAATGAATATTTTATCGAAACTGTAGATATATTATCTTCGCATTTATGCGATTTGTTTAACAATATATTAAATTCTGGTCATTTTCCCGAGCAGTGGACAGAAGGTATTATTATTCCCCTTCATAAAAAGGGTTCAGAATCTGATGTCAATAATTACAGGGGAATTACTTTAGTAAGCTGTTTATCAAAATTATTTACCACTGTTATAAATAAGCGCGTCGAAACATTTTGTGAAGAACATAATATTATTTCGGATGCTCAATTCGGATTTCGAAAGGGGCGCTCTACAATAGATGCTATTTATATACTGTTATCTCTGATACAAAATTATTTGTTTGAAAATAAAAGACTATATATTATATTTGTCGATATGATGAAATGTTTTGATACAATTTATAGAAATGCATTATGGATGAAGATGTATAAATGTGGAATACAAGGGAAAATACTTAGAATTGTTCGGGACATGTATCAAAGAGTTAAATCATGTGTTAAATCATTGTCATCATATTCTGATTATTTTAGTTATGCTGTAGGCTTACGCCAAGGGGAAGTTATGTCCCCTTTATTATTTTCTCTATTCGTAGAAGATATTGAATTATATTTGCAAAGCGATATTAATTTAGGATTACACATAGATGACATTGTATTGATTTTATTATTATTTGCTGATGACATGGCCATTGTAGGCAAATCTCCTGATGAACTTCAAACCCATTTGGATAATTTAGCAAATTACTGCAACACTTGGGGATTAAAAGTTAATACTGATAAAACCAAAATTATGGTGTTTCGTAAGAGAGGCGGGTTATTGCCCAATGAAAAATGGACTTATGATGGCCACGATATTCACGTTGTTAACGACTTCAATTATTTAGGTGTTGTGTTTAATTATACTGGCAGTTTTAGCCTTAACCAAGAACATTTGATTGGTAAAGCCCTTAAGGCAATGAATATTTTATTTTGTAAATGCCAAGAGTACGACTTGAAACCAAAAATATTGTGTCAATTATTTGACGCATTTGTTGGTTCTATTTTAAATTATTCGGCAGAGGTTTGGGGCTACACAAAATCTAAGGAGTTAGAAAGAATTCATTTAAAATTTTGTAAAAGATTATTAAGAGTGAAAACAAATACTTGCAATGCCACTGTTTATGGCGAATTAGGAAGATTTCCTTTATATCTTCAAAGATATGTACGTATAGTGTCATATTGGTTTAAGGTTGCTACCACTGATAATATTATTATCAAAACTATATATACGCAAGCTAAGAATGATTGTGACAAAGGTTGTCGTAATTGGGTGTACAACATAAAAAAGATTTTAAATGATTTCGGTTTTAGTCATGTTTATGACGATATTTACAATATTGATGTTGATAGATTTATAACAGTTTTCAAATGTAGAATACACGATGCGTTTAAACAAGATTGGTATGGTACTTTAGAAAAAAGCACGGTGCTAGATATGTATAGAAATTTTAAGACTAGTCTTGAATATGAGAGTTATTTAGACATTATACCCCAAAGTTTACGATTTTTCTTTTGTAGACTGCGACTCTCCGTGCACCCACTCCATATTCAGACTGGTAGATACGCTAGAAATAATGTTGTTCGAAACCAAAGATATTGTCTTTGTTGTAATTCCAATGATATTGAAGATGAATTTCACTTTATCTGTGTGTGTCAAGCTTTTAATGATTATAGAAAAAAATATATTAAGAAATGCTATTATACAAGACCGTCTGTATTTAAATATTTACAACTGTTGCAATCAAATGATAAAATAGAGCTTATTAAACTATGTCTGTTTGTTAAAGATTCGCTTAAAGTAAGATCCACGATAATTAATGTTATGACTTAATACTGTAATATTAGTTCATCCTCTGATTTAGATAGATGATTTATTTATTTTTGTATTTATATATACTTATTAGTATTACATTGTTTGTTATTATGCATACACGTTGACAATGACTAGTATAAACATATGTGTTGTTGACGATGTACATTGTACAAGTCGAAATAAACTGTCTGTCTGTCTGTCTGTCAGTTTATTGCTCATGTACGTTTGTGTCTTGGCCATATCAATATTTAGTTTGTGTAATCGGCCAAAGGCAAAATGCTAATTGGCCAATAAAAACTTTTTACCTGCTTTCAACAAACTAAATGCATACTTTAACTTCGCCCACTAGGACAGTACACGCTATATAAACACAATTATCTAATCAGTGCCAGGACAGCAACCACTCTAAATTTTAAATATCCAAACAAAATAGACGGTGGAAAGATTATATTGTATTCAAACAATGTATTCTAGCCCCGAGACATGTGTACAATTAGGTTTGAGTGAACGGTGTCGTATGTGGTCAAACTTGCATATTAATACCTGTGTAAGCTATACCTTTGTCAGTTGAAGTGGGAAAGCAACCAAAATATAAATTATTTAGTGGCTGCCATGAGGAAATTCTTGTCTGTTTCCAGGTATGTTTGGGGGTTGTGCTTAGATTTAATATTGTGTTGGACTATGCTGAACTGTTTCCATTGAGTTTTCGCTTTTCTTTCATTTGCTGGTTGTGAAACAAATCATTTAGAACATTGGATCATTCAAAAGGTAACAGCTAAACAGTTAAAAAAAAAACTTTTCTGTCGAACAATTTTATATGTGAGTGCTCTGCCCGGAAGTCTTTAAAATCAGTTGTTTATGGTTCAAATAGTCGATGACGTCCCTCCACGATTCATTAACGCACACCAACGACGTATTTACCTTATCCCCGAGCAGCAGCTATGGAAACAACAACAAAAGGTAAGTTTAATTTTGCTCTTTTTCGTGTGTATTAGAATGAGTTTCAACCCAACATATCAATTTTACATTTTAGTTTAATATGGCACTATCTGCAGTATTAGGATCATTTCCCACGAAAGATCAAGCTTCAACTGTGTTCCCTTAATAGGTCATTTTATATTTCAAAAACTTATCATTTATAAACTGCAATACAATGGGAAAATGAATTAAGTTATCTTATGTTCATAATGAAATCAAGAATTGTTTGAGAGAAAAAATAATTCTTCGTATTAATAAAAAATAAAAACATAGAATTTTAGAATTACAAGAATTTCAACAAGGCTTTTTCTGTTGGTTAAGAAATACATCAAGATTTTTCCCCATTATACTCTTTGTTTTAGTAAACTATTTATTGAATAGGTGACTGCATCAGTTCAATGGTACCGGAATCGTCCTATCATCCAGCCGGAAGTGATGCCCCTTGCAGTGGAGTTGGCTAGGTGACCAGATGGCTATGGGCGACAACTCACTGATGATGACTGGGCTGTACAAGGTGAGCAATGTATCATCGATTAGGTTAAACAATCGTTTCAAATATTCACATATTCATGATATTGCACATTGTTATGCCACTCTTCGAAGAAGAGGGGTATATTGCTTTGCACATGTCGGTCGGTATGTCGGTCGGTCGGTCCGTCGGTAGACCAAAGCTTCTCCTACTGATAACTCAACAATTCCTGGACGCATGATCATCATACTTGGCATGAAGGTTGGGCCTGACCAGTAAATAACTCCTATTGATTTTAGGGCTCATCGGGTCAAAGGTCAAGGTCACAGTGACCTTTAATGGTAAAATAATGTTAAAGCTTGTCCGAGTTGTTTATTTAATTATGATACTTGCTTATTGTACATATAAACTACCTATTGAAATGAGTTACTGGACCAGTTTTTCATTTGAATATGATTGTTTCATCGTCAACGGTACCTGAAGTGGCCAGCCATCCAACCGGAGAGATGCCCCCCTTGCAGTTGAGTTGGCGAAGAGGCGCATTGCGGCTACAGTTGCAGTCCAGTTTACGTAAGGTAAAATGGACAATCAACATCAACAAAAGTATGTATTATTTTGTTCACTTTTTTGTATAAGTTTTTATTTGCTTTAATTTGATCAGCATTGGTTTCTTTAAATATTTCATCTTAAAATAATGTTTTCACCAAGTATGTCACTTTATATTTCATAGCCTTATCAAAATACATTGACATCATTTTTAAAGGTTATAATTAAATGAATTATTTTATTAAACATATCAAAGTTCTTCGAATTAATAATTCTTTTTCCCAAATACATGAGAATTAAAAAGGCATTTTTTGTTGGTTTTATAAATCTTACAGTGAAGTGCTAAAGGTGCCAGCATCCTTTCCCAAGATTTATTTAACCGAACCCAAGTAGCAGAAAATGTTTATTTCTTTTTCGTGTATGTTAAACTATAGTATTTTTAAATAAAATGTTTCACATTGGAGGGACTTCATTTGTATAAGACTAAACGTGGTATATAATAAACTGGTAGGAAAGTCTCATGAAATGAGAGTGCAAAATAATATAAAACATATTTAATCCATATAAATATTTCTGTTTAATGAACATAATTTAATTGTTTTTGAATGATATGTGTTTATAACTACTTTTATTCACATGTTTAACAATTGTTTATTTAATTATGATACTTGCTTATTGTACGTATAAACTACTTTTTGAAATAAGTTACTGGACCAGTTTTTCATTTAGATATGATTGTTTCATCGTCAACGGTACCTGAAGTGGCCAGCCATCCAACCGGAGAGATGCCCCTTGCAGTGGAGTTGGCAAAGAGGCGCATTGCGGCTACAGTTGCGGTCCAGTTTACGTAAGGTAAAATGGACAATCAACATCAACAAAAGTATGTATTATTTTGCTCACTTTTTGGTATAAGTTTTTGTTTGCACTAATTGGATCAGCATTGGTTTCTTTAAATATTCCATCTTAAAATAATGTTTTCACCAAGTATGTCACTTTATATTTCATAGCCTTATTGAAATATATTGACATCATTTTTAAAGGTTATAATTAAAAGAATTATTTTATTAAACATATCAAAGTTCTTCGAATTAATAATTCTTTTTTTCAAAATACATGAGAATTAAAAAGGCATTTTCTGTTGGTTTTATAAATCTTACAGTGAAAGTGCTAAAGGTGCCAGCATCCTTTCCCAAGATTTATTTAACCGAACCCAAGTAGCAGAAAATGTTTATTTCTTTTTCGTGTATGTTAAACTATAGTATTTTTAAATAAAATGTTTCACATTGGAGGGACTTAATTTGTATAAGACTAAACGTGGTATATAATAAACTGGTAGGAAAGGCTCATGAAATGAGAATGCAAAACAATATAAAACATATTTAATCCATATAAATATTTCTGTTTAATAATCATAATTTAATTGTTTTGAATGATATGTGTTTATAACTACTTTAATTCACATGTTTAACACTTGTTTATTTAATTATGATACTTGCTTTTTGTACGTATAAACTACTTATTGAAATAAGTTACTGGACCAGTTTTTCATTTGAATATGATTGTTTCATCGTCAACGGTACCTGAAGTGGCCAGCCATCCAACCGGAGAGATGCCTCTTGCAGTGGAGTTGGCGAAGAGGCGCATTGCGGCTACAGTTGCAGTCCAGTTTACGTAAGGTAAAATGGACAATCAACATCAACAAAAGTATGTATTATTTTGCTCACTTTTTTGTATAAGTTTTTGTTTGCACTAATTGGATCAGCATTGGTTTCTTTAAATATTCCATCTTAAAATAATGTTTTCACCAAGTATGTCACTTTATATTTCATAGCCTTATTAAAATATATTGACATCATTTTTAAAGGTTATAATTAAATGAATTATTTTATTAAACATATCAAAGTTCTTCGAATTAATAATTCTTTTTTCCAAATACATGAGAATTGAAAAGGCATTTTTTGTTGGTTTTATAAATCTTACAGTGAAAGTGCTAAAGGTGCCAGCATCCTTTCCCAAGATTTATTTAACCGAACCCAAGTAGCAGAAAATGTTTATTTCTTTTTCGTGTATGTTAAATTATAGTATTTTTAAATAACATGTTTCACATTGGAGGGACTTCATTTGTATAAGACTAAACATGGTATATAATAAACTGGTAGGAAAGGCTCATGAAATGAGAGTGCAAAACAATATAAAACATATTTAATCCATATAAATATTTCTGTTTAATGAACATAATTTAATTGTTTTTGAATGATATGTGTTTATAACTACTTTAATTCACATGCTTAACAATTGTTTATTTAATTATGATACTTGCTTACTGTACGTATAAACTACTTATTGAAATAAGTTACTGGACCAGTTTTTCATTTGAATATGATTGTTTCATCGTCAACGGCACCTGAAGTGGCCAGCCATCCAACCGGAGAGATGCCCCTTGCAGTGGAGTTGGCGAAGAGGCGCATTGCGGCTACAGTTGCAGTCCAGTTTACGTAAGGTAAAATGAACAATCAACATCAACAAAAGTATGTATTATTTTGCTCATTTTTTTTGTATAAGTTTTTGTTTGCACTAATTGGATCAGCATTGGTTTGTTTAAATATTCCATCTTAAAATAATGTTTTCACCAAGTATGTCACTTTATATTTCATAGCCTTATTAAAATATATTGACATCATTTTTAAAGGTTATAATTAAATGAATTATTTTATTAAACATATCAAAGTTCTTCGAATTAATAATTCTTTTTCCCAAATACATGAGAATTAAAAAGGCATTTTTTGTTGGTTTTATAAATCTTACAGTGAAAGTGCTAAAGGTGCCCGCATCCTTTCCCAAGATTTATTTAACCGAACCCAAGTAGCAGAAAATGTTTATTTCTTTTTCGTGTATGTTAAATTATAGTATTTTTAAATAAAATGTTTCACATTGGAGGGACTTCATTTGTATAAGACTAAACATGGTATATAATAAACTGGTAGGAAAGGCTCATGAAATGAGAGTGCAAAACAATATAAAACATATTTAATCCATATAAATATTTCTGTTTAATGAACATAATTTATTTGTTTTTGAATGATATGTGTTTATAACTACTTTAATTCACATGCTTAACAATTGTTTATTTAATTATGATACTTGCTTATTGTACGTATAAACTACTTATTGAAATAAGTTACTGGACCAGTTTTTCATTTGAATATGATTGTTTCATCGTCAACGGTACCTGAAGTGGCCAGCCATCCAACCGGAGAGATTATCCTTGCAGTGGAGTTGGCGAAGAGGCGCATTGCGGCTACAGTTGCAGTCCAGTTTACGTAAGGTAAAATGAACAATCAACATCAACAAAAGTATGTATTATTTTGCTCACTTTTTCGTATAAGTTTTTGTTTGCACTAATTGAATCAGCATTGGTTTCTTTAAATATTCCATCTTAAAATAATGTTTTCACCAAGTATGTCACTTTATATTTCATAGCCTTATTGAAATATATTGACATCATTTTTAAAGGTTATAATTAAATGAATTATTTTATTAAACATATCAAAGTTCTTCGAATTAATAATTCTTTTTATCAAAATACATGAGAATTGAAAAGGCATTTTTTGTTGGTTTTATAAATCTTACAGTGAAAGTGCTAAAGGTGCCAGCATCCTTTCCCAAGATTTATTTAACCGAACCCAAGTAGCAGAAAATGTTTATTTCTTTTTCGTGTATGTTAAACTATAGTATTCTTAAATAAAGTGTTTCACATTGGAGGGACTTAATTTGTATAAGACTAAACGTGGTATATAATAAACTGGTAGGAAAGGCTCATGAAATGAGAGTGCAAAACAATATAAAACATATGTAATCCATATAAATATTTCTGTTTAATGAACATTACTAATTGTTTTTGAATGATATGTGTTTATAACTACTTTAATTCACATGTTTAACAATTGTTTATTTAATTATGATACTTGCTTACTGTACGTATAAACTACTTATTGAAATAAGTTACTGGACCAGTTTTTCATTTGAATATGATTGTTTCATCGTCAACGGCACCTGAAGTGGCCAGCCATCCAACCGGAGAGATGCCCCTTGCAGTGGAGTTGGCAAAGAGGCGCATTGCGGCTACAGTTGCAGTCCAGTTTACGTAAGGTAAAATGGACAATCAACATCAACAAAAGTATGTATTATTTTGCTCACTTTTTCGTATAAGTTTTTGTTTGCACTAATTGGATCAGCATTGGTTTGTTTAAATATTCCATCTTAAAATAATGTTTTCACCAAGTATGTCACTTTATATTTCATAGCCTTATTAAAATATATTGACATCATTTTTAAAGGTTATAATTAAATGAATTATTTTATTAAACATATCAAAGTTCTTCGAATTAATAATTCTTTTTCCCAAATACATGAGCATTGAAAAGGCATTTTCTGTTGGTTTTATAAATCTGACAGTGAAAGTGCTAAAGGTGCCCGCATCCTTTCCCAAGATTTATTTAACCGAACCCAAGTAGCAGAAAATGTTTATTTCTTTTTCGTGTATGTTAAACTATAGTATTTTTAAATAAAATGTTTCACATTGGAGGGACTTCATTTGTATAAGACTAAACGTGGTATATAATAAACTGGTAGGAAAGGCTCATGAAATGAGAGTGCAAAACAATATAAAACATATTTAATCCATATAAATATTTCTGTTTAATGAACATAATTTAATTGTTTTTGAATGATATGTGTTTATAACTACTTTAATTCACATGCTTAACAATTGTTTATTTAATTATGATACTTGCTTATTGTGCGTATAAACTACTTATTGAAATAAGTTACTGAACCAGTTTTTCATTTGAATATGATTGTTTCATCGTCAACGGCACCTGAAGTGGCCAGCCATCCAACCGGAGAGATGCCCCTTGCAGTGGAGTTGGCGAAGAGGCGCATTGCGGCTACAGTTGCAGTCCAGTTTACGTAAGGTAAAATGGACAATCAACATCAACAAAAGTATGTATTATTTTGCTCATTTTTTTGTATAAGTTTTTGTTTGCACTAATTGGATCAGCATTGGTTTCTTTAAATATTCCATCTTAAAATAATGTTTTCACCAAGTATGTCACTTTATATTTCATAGCCTTATTAAAATATATTGACATCATTTTTAAAGGTTATAATTAAATGAATTATTTTATTAAACATATCAAAGTTCTTCGAATTAATAATTCTTTTTCCCAAATACATGAGCATTGAAAAGGCATTTTCTGTTGGTTTTATAAATCTTACAGTGAAAGTGCTAAAGGTGCCAGCATCCTTTCCCAAGATTTATTTAACCGAACCCAAGTAGCAGAAAATGTTTATTTCTTTTTCGTGTATGTTAAACTATAGTATTTTTAAATAAAATGGTTCACATTGGAGGGACTTCATTTGTATAAGACTAAACGTGGTATATAATAAACTTGTAGGAAAGGCTCATGAAATGAGAGTGCAAAACAATATAAAACATATTTAATCCATATAAATATTTCTGTTTAATGAACATAATTTAATTGTTTTTGAATGATATGTGTTTATAACTACTTTAATTCACATGCTTAACAATTGTTTATCTAATTATGATACTTGCTTATTGTACGTATAAACTACTTATTGAAATAAGTTACTGGACCAGTTTTTCATTTGAATATGATTGTTTCATCGTCAACGGCACCTGAAGTGGCCAGCCATCCAACCGGAGAGATGCCCCTTGCAGTGGAGTTGGCGAAGAGGCGCATTGCGGCTACAGTTGCAGTCCAGTTTACGTAAGGTAAAATGGACAATCAACATCAACAAAAGTATGTATTATTTTGTTCACTTTTTTGTATAAGTTTTTGTTTGCACTAATTGGATCAGCATTGGTTTCTTTAAATATTCCATCTTAAAATAATGTGTTCACCAAGTATGTCATTTTATATTTCATAGCCTTATTAAAATATATTGACATCATTTTTAAAGGTTATAATTAAATGAATTATTTTATTAAACATATCAAAGTTCTTCGAATTAATAATTCTTTTTCCCAAATACATGAGAATTAAAAAGGCATTTTCTGTTGGTTTTATAAATCTTACAGTGAAAGTGCTAAAGGTGCCAGCATCCTTTCCCAAGATTTATTTAACCGAACCCAAGTAGCAGAAAATGTTTATTTCTTTTTCGTGTATGTTAAACTATAGTATTTTTAAATAAAATGGTTCACATTGGAGGGACTTCATTTGTATAAGACTAAACGTGGTATATAATAAACTGGTAGGAAAGGCTCATGAAATGAGAGTGCAAAACAATATAAAACATATTTAATCCATATAAATATTTCTGTTTAATGAACATTATTTAATTGTTTTTGAATGATATGTGTTTATAACTACTTTAATTCACATGTTTAACAATTGTTTATTTAATTATGATACTTGCTTATTGTACGTATAAACTACTTATTGAAAAAGTTACTGGACCAGTTTTTCATTTGAATATGATTGTTTCATCGTCAACGGTACCTGAAGTGGCCAGCCATCCAACCGGAGAGATGCCCCTTGCAGTGGAGTTGGCGAAGAGGCGCATTGCGGCTACAGTTGCAGTCCAGTTTACGTAAGGTAAAATGGACAATCAACATCAACAAAAGTATGTATTATTTTGCTCATTTTTTTGTATAAGTTTTTGTTTGCACTAATTGGATCAGCATTGGTTTCTTTAAATATTCCATCTTAAAATAATGTTTTCACCAAGTATGTCACTTTATATTTCATAGCCTTATTAAAATATATTGACATCATTTTTAAAGGTTATAATTAAATGAATTATTTTATCAAACATATCAAAGTTCTTCGAATTAATAATTCTTTTTCCCAAAATACATGAGAATTGAAAAGGCATTTTTTGTTGGTTTTATAAATCTTACATTGAAAGTGCTAAAGGTGCCCGCATCCTTTCCCAAGATTTATTTAACCGAACCCAAGTAGCAGAAAATGTTTATTTCTTTTTCGTGTATGTTAAACTATAGTATTTTTAAATAAAATGTTTCACATTGGAGGGACTTCATTTGTATAAGACTAAACGTGGTATATAATAAACTGGTAGGAAAGGCTCATGAAATGAGAGTGCAAAACAATATAAAACATATGTAATCCATATAAATATCTCTGTTTAATGAACATTACTTAATTGTTTTGGAATGATATGTGTTTATAACTACTTTAATTCACATGTTTAACAATTGTTTATTTAATTATGATACTTGCTTATTGTACGTATAAACTACTTTTTGAAATAAGTTACTGGACCAGTTTTTCATTTGAATATGATTGTTTCATCGTCAACGGTACCTGAAGTGGCCAGCCATCCAACCGGAGAGATGCCCCTTGCAGTGGAGTTGGCGAAGAGGCGCATTGCGGCTACAGTTGCAGTCCAGTTTACGTAAGGTAAAATGGACAATCAACATCAACAAAAGTATGTATTATTTTGCTCACTTTTTTGTATAAGTTTTTGTTTGCACTAATTGGATCAGCATTGGTTTCTTTAAATATTCCATCTTAAAATAATGTTTTCACCAAGTATGTCACTTTATATTTCATAGCCTTCTTAAAATATGTTGACATCATTTTTAAAGGTTATAATTAAATGAATTATTTTATTAAACATATCAAAGTTCTTCGAATTAATAATTCTTTTTCCCAAATACATGAGAATTGAAAAGGCATTTTCTGTTGGTTTTATAAATCTGACAGTGAAAGTGCTAAAGGTGCCAGCATCCTTTCCCAAGATTTATTTAACTGAACCCAAGTAGCAGAAAATGTTTATTTCTTTTTCATGTATGTTAAACTATAGTATTTTTAAATAAAATGTTTCACATTGGAGGGACTTCATTTGTATAAGACTAAACGTGGTATATAATAAACTGGTAGGAAAGGCTCATGAAATGAGAGTGCAAAACAATATAAAACATATTTAATCCATATAAATATTTCTGTTTAATGAACATAATTTAATTGTTTTGAATGATATGTGTTTATAACTACTTTAATTCACATGCTTAACAATTGTTTATTTAATTATGATACTTGCTTATTGTACGTATAAACTACTTATTGAAATAAGTTACTGGACCAGTTTTTCATTTGAATATGATTGTTTCATCGTCAACGGTACCTGAAGTGGCCAGCCATCCAACCGGAGAGATGCCTCTTGCAGTGGAGTTGGCGAAGAGGCGCATTGCGGCTACAGTTGCAGTCCAGTTTACGTAAGGTAAAATGGACAATCAACATCAACAAAAGTATGTATTATTTTGCTCACTTTTTTGTATAAGTTTTTGTTTGCACTAATTGGATCAGCATTGGTTTCTTTAAATATTCCATCTTAAAATAATGTTTTCACCAAGTATGTCACTTTATATTTCATAGCCTTATTAAAATATATTGACATCATTTTTAAAGGTTATAATTAAATGAATTATTTTATTAAACATATCAAAGTTCTTCGAATTAATAATTCTTTTTTCCAAATACATGAGAATTGAAAAGGCATTTTTTGTTGGTTTTATAAATCTTACAGTGAAAGTGCTAAAGGTGCCAGCATCCTTTCCCAAGATTTATTTAACCGAACCCAAGTAGCAGAAAATGTTTATTTCTTTTTCGTGTATGTTAAATTATAGTATTTTTAAATAAAATGTTTCACATTGGAGGGACTTCATTTGTATAAGACTAAACATGGTATATAATAAACTGGTAGGAAAGGCTCATGAAATGAGAGTGCAAAACAATATAAAACATATTTAATCCATATAAATATTTCTGTTTAATGAACATAATTTAATTGTTTTTGAATGATATGTGTTTATAACTACTTTAATTCACATGCTTAACAATTGTTTATTTAATTATGATACTTGCTTATTGTACCTATAAACTACTTATTGAAATAAGTTACTGGACCAGTTTTTCATTTGAATATGATTGTTTCATCGTCAACGGTACCTGAAGTGGCCAGCCATCCAACCGGAGAGATGCCTCTTGCAGTGGAGTTGGCGAAGAGGCGCATTGCGGCTACAGTTGCAGTCCAGTTTACGTAAGGTAAAATGGACAATCAACATCAACAAAAGTATGTATTATTTTGCTCACTTTTTTGTATAAGTTTTTGTTTGCACTAATTGGATCAGCATTGGTTTCTTTAAATATTCCATCTTAAAATAATGTTTTCACCAAGTATGTCACTTTATATTTCATAGCCTTATTAAAATATATTGACATCATTTTTAAAGGTTATAATTAAATGAATTATTTTATTAAACATATCAAAGTTCTTCGAATTAATAATTCTTTTTTCCAAATACATGAGAATTGAAAAGGCATTTTTTGTTGGTTTTATAAATCTTACAGTGAAAGTGCTAAAGGTGCCAGCATCCTTTCCCAAGATTTATTTAACCGAACCCAAGTAGCAGAAAATGTTTATTTCTTTTTCGTGTATGTTAAATTATAGTATTTTTAAATAAAATGTTTCACATTGGAGGGACTTCATTTGTATAAGACTAAACGTGGTATATAATAAACTGGTAGGAAAGGCTCATGAAATGAGAGTGCAAAACAATATAAAACATATTTAATCCATATAAATATTTCTGTTTAATGAACATAATTTAATTGTTTTTGAATGATATGTGTTTATAACTACTTTAATTCACATGTTTAACAATTGTTTATTTAATTATGATACTTGCTTATTGTACGTATAAACTACTTATTGAAATAAGTTACTGGACCAGTTTTTCATTTGAATATGATTGTTTCATCGTCAACGGTACCTGAAGTGGCCAGCCATCCAACCGGAGAGATGCCCCTTGCAGTGGAGTTGGCGAAGAGGCGCATTGCGGCTACAGTTGCAGTCCAGTTTACGTAAGGTAAAATGGACAATCAACATCAACAAAAGTATGTATTATTTTGCTCACTTTTTTGTATAAGTTTTTGTTTGCACTAATTGGATCAGCATTGGTTTCTTTAAATATTCCATCTTAAAATAATGTTTTCACCAAGTATGTCACTTTATATTTCATAGCCTTATTAAAATATATTGACATCATTTTTAAAGGTTATAATTAAATGAATTATTTTATTAAACATATCAAAGTTCTTCGAATTAATAATTCTTTTTTCCAAATACATGAGAATTGAAAAGGCATTTTTTGTTGGTTTTATAAATCTTACAGTGAAAGTGCTAAAGGTGCCAGCATCCTTTCCCAAGATTTATTTAACCGAACCCAAGTAGCAGAAAATGTTTATTTCTTTTTCGTGTATGTTAAACTATAGTATTTTTAAATAAAATGTTTCACATTGGAGGGACTTCATTTGTATAAGGCTAAACGTGGTATATAATAAACTGGTAGGAAAGGTTCATGAAATGAGAGTGCAAAACAATATAAAACTAATTTAATGCATATGAATATATGTTTAATGAAGATTATTTAATTGATTTTTGATTGATATATGTTTATAACTACTTTAATTTACATGTTTAACAATTGCTTATTTAATTATGATCCATGCTTATTTAACATATAAACTACTTATTGAAATAAGTTACTGGATCGGTTTTCCATTTAAATATCATTGTTACATCGTCAATGGTACCTGAAGTGGCCAAGCATCCAACCGGAGAGATGCCCCTTGCAGTGGAGTTGGCGAAGAAGGGCAATGCAACTACAGTGGCAGTCAGGTTTGCGTAAACATTTTAAACTATAATTTTGTGCCTTCTTATCATGTATTAAATGTGCCAATGTTAATATTTCTGAATATTTTGTTTGTCCACATAGGCCTTTTTCTATATATTGAACGTTTTTTAAATATAAGTGACTGCGTTCTTTCATTGTTTCAGCTGTGTGTCCCACCATCCGGTTTGGAATCGATGCCCCATGCATTAAGCTATGGATGACATATCACGTATGATACTTGGACAGGAGCAGGTAAGAATCGTGTTTAAAATAAATGATATAACAATGATTGTGTTGTACTTTGTTGGCCAATTGTTATATTGATGAAATTGGTTACAGTCACTACAGGGGATACTAGTGTTATTGATTGTGAATTTGTTCTTGCAAAATGATCGTATTGATTTTAGCTTATCTTTCGAAAAATAAGGAGGGCTATACTTTACAGCTGTTGTTCAGAACCAAAACTCAATTAGGCTACATACCTCCATATCACGCTTTATACAAATAATGACCGTTAACAGTCTTAGGAACCTTAGGTTTATGTTTTGGGTACAGTGTTTTCTTGTTTTAAGGAAATTTGGGATGTTCACAAATAACTTTTATTCTCTTCATTCATTTGACTTGATACAATTGTTTACGGTCATCAAACAATAACGTTACATACTTCCATGAAATCGACCCATATGTGGTTCAATATTTCAGTGTCAAGGAAACCGGAAGTGTCCCAACTTGCAACTCGGAAGTGATGCCTCTTGCAACCTGTACGATGCTCAGTGGCATTTGGAATGGTACGGATAATAAAAATATTGCTTGATTGAATTTTAGAACTTAATACAGATAATATTTAATGGAAATATCGTTGAAATATAGCTATACTTCGTTCGAATGGCATTCATACAATAAAGATTTAAACTTTAACTGATATCGAAGTTAATTATTGATATTATTATGAAGATGACGATGGTAAAAAACGATGATGGTGGGCTGTTGGTGATGATGCTGATCTTGTTATGTTAATGGATAATGGTTTTGTCATCAAGATACTTAAACATGATTGATAGTTTGTTGTTTAAATACAATTTCAGCCCGAAGGCCGCTTATACCTGTCTTCCATTAAGAACTTTTGGCCCTGCGTGACGACAACTTAGTGATGACACAATGGTTAACACCTCACTGATGACACAATGGCTTGATAGCTAAACTGGATCCGGCCTTATCACGGGAAACACAATGGAAAATGAAATATTCAATACATTGACGCTCTATTTTTGTGCCTTGTGTTGATCATCGATAAGACTTAGATTTTTGTGACAATCTTATATTGTTTTGACATTATAATAGTTATGTTACATTCTTATTTTGTAGTGACTTTCATATGTTCATTTGACTTTCTAGTGGTATGTGAATTCTTATAATGATGTGACAATTCAGTGTTTATGTGACATTAATATATTGATGTGACATTCTTATATTGATGTGGCATTAAGGTGTTGATGCGACGTTCTTATATTGATGTGACATCTTTATATCGATGTGACATTTTATTGTTGATTGTTTAAGATATTACACAATGTTTTATCGAATATGATTTCATACAAATTCGAAAAAAGAATGTTTGTATACATGTTTCATATGTGTTTATACGTGCATACATGTCTGGATAAGTTCCGTATATATCCTATATTCTGAGGAATGAATTAGGGGTTATCTGCTTTAGTTAAGCCCTACGTGCATCGCTACGGATAAACACGTTTCATCCACCGTCTGCGGGTGTTTTGCGTGGGCGGCTGTCATTCCTATGAAGGATATATGATCAAATCTGTATCACCGTTAGTAAGAATTAATTAGAGGCGGAATTAAGACTCTTTGAAACTTTGTAATTATTTATTTTTGGCTCCTGGTAGTATACAGGTTTGGTCAGGGCATGTGCCGAAGAGGCCGGCAACCTTAATTTTAGACAGAATGGAACAATATGTTCAAACTTTTCAGTGTTTAAATATTTATGTAGATAATTTGTTTTAAAAAGAAATGTTTTTTCGCGTTTACAAGTGTGTGCCACACTGCTCCAACATGTGCCAAAATAAATATCGAAGTCTTGCCCCATGCAACAAAGTGTATCAAACTACATTGATATTGTTTGAACTTAATAAATATCGAAAGTATTTTTTCGTTATGTTTTATTATTGATGAACTAATATATCAGTTTTTGGGTGACACCCAGTCAAGGTATTGAGTAAGGTCCAAATGTGAATTGGTTACCCTACAGAAAAGGTGTTTGCGTGCAGGAAAGTTACCTCATTTTAAGAAAGCCGGCACTCTTATTCAAAGTACACATGTATAACCATCATAAATTTTGACTGATAAACCTTTAACTACTTATCTAATTATGCATTTAAGATGTGAAAACGCAAAAAAAAAAAAAAGGATTGGTGAGTGCTAACAGATTTACTGTGATCTACTGTGGTCTCATTAGGTAGAAATACCGTGTTTTATGTACCTTTCTTTCCAATTAAACTCGATATCCATCATAAGAACCATTCCTTTCGACATGTTTTCATCGGTTTTGGTATATTAAACAATTATATTAATTGTGGTAAATCTTATTTGGGAGTAAGAGTAAATATTTAAAGTAATTGTGTCTACTAAAGCATGGTAAAATCATACAAGAGATTACACTTATCAACGTTCAACCCAATGCGAGAAGCGTGGACATAATGGGGGACTTAAATTAAGACAGCGCATGAATCCTGACCGGTGGGATTTTGAAATATAATAATCATATGTCACAGAAAACATCATTTAAAGAATTCTCACAACGCCATTCTTAAAAATATAAGTTAATATGATTATACTTGAAGTCTTTTCAATATCCCTGATATATATGCAATCAGCAGAGCGACCTTATAGAGGACTGTATATAGTCAGTGTGGAGTGTGGAGTCATTTGGTTTACTTCTTTGGATGTATAAGCGAACTTATTATATATAATCATCTAAATGTATACAGTGTTAGTATTATTTACGTAATAGATACAAAATATAAAACTGGTGTTTGTCCTAGCGAAACGGGTTCTTCAGTCTGTAAGAGGACACTTGAATAATAAACGAGTAACTGTATCCGACTTAAACGACGATAAGTGTATTGCATATATTAGTGAGCAAATAAATGCCGCATGATAAATAAATAAATACAGATTTATAAAAAGATGAATAGAAATATTTTTCCGAACGATAAACATTAGATTATTATTCAGTGCTTTTATAAATACGATGTATTGGCACGTGGGAGTACTCGAAATGCTCGTGCACGGTCCGCTTTCCACTTTTAGATGGCACTTCTTCAATGGCTCTCCTGGGGGTTTAGTCGTATAACTGAGAGGCGGTGGTGGCTAAAACCCTGGAGCCCCTTTCATTTTCAAAAGTGCAAAAAATAGAGCATGCGAGGTGGTTTGTTCGCCGGGGTTTAATACTGCATTGTGTTTTAGTGGGTTGTATGTCGTGGTTTGAGTTGGTTGGAGAGGGTGGGGAAGTGCCCCCAACCCACCCACCCTTACTCCGACTTCCCACCCCTCTCCAACCACCAACAATTACGGCATACAACCTAGGCTACGAATGAAGTATGAAATCCGGGCGAATACTCTAATGTATATACTTTTGAACATATACGGGGTTTTCGGGTTTTCACAGGCTTCGGATTTTCGGTAATTCCCTGACCGACTTTTTCATGACTAAAATTTTACTTTCTTATATTTTTTCTTAGCAACAATAAGCTTTATTTATTTCCGGGTTCAAAGTTTGGCAGGTCAGCAGAAAAGAAAAAAAACCATTAGCATTTTACTTTGAACAGCGACATGATAACCAAGAGATGCCATCGTTGTTAAAATAGTCTATTATGTCCACGGTATGTAAAACATACTGTCATGAAAAATCGACCTGAGCAGACACTTTCAATGTGTTTATTATCATTATGAAACCGTTTTGTTCATTTTATGTGGCTAAATTATGGGTTGGTATAAAACGCAGCGGTTAATGCAGCCAATATAAACATACAGTATAGGGAAAGCTGTTTTGGTCTTATTACGGGGTCATTCATTAAACAAACAAACTTTGAATTCGTTTATTAAGTGTCATTCTTCACAAAAATAACATATGTTTAAATCATTCTGGCTACATACTGTATACCTGTGCTTGAAACATGCACTTGTGAATTCAAGGATGAGATCTTAAATGTGTTGATACATTTCAAAGGCATTATCAATTTTAATACGGCACAAAAGCACACGGTCAAGTGTTAGTCTAAAATAATAGACGACCTGTTATACCAACTTATACGGGATTCTTCTAATCCCTAAAATTAATATTTTACCATGTAAGTGCAAAGATATTTTGCACAAACAAGCGTTTTAAAAATGCTTTAAAACACAGAATCTACCTTTCCAATAAAGCGAATCTATACTGGCTAAGGTCACAAATCCGAACACTTTTTGAGTTTTTTCACAATTATCTTGGAGAGTTTTTGTTGTAGCAAGTTAAAATTGCGTATGAAACATCTTTGGTTAATGTGACAACATCAATCAAAGTACAGATTCACGATCCCATCAATTTCATGTCGAAAATCATTCATTTTATAGACAGTAAATCACCTTTAAATTTATGCAATGGAGGGCACAAATACCGAACACTTGAAAAGCGAAAATACATGGTCATACAATTATAATTAATAAGTATGCTATATTAAAGAAACACTTAGCTACAAAGTTATTTATTGTTTTCGATGTTTTTCAAAACATGAAATTCAAATGTAAAGCGTGATATCTATTTATAAATATCATAAATGTAGGTCAACATAACTGCAAAACCTAAAGATGCGCGTGCGCCCTCTGACGTCATTCCCCCGTGTGCTACATTTTGATCTTTAAGGTATAAACATTGAATGGCATTTTTTTAGAAAAATACTCAACAAAACAAGATGAAACTACGCAAATGTGACCAAGGCAAGCCTTTGTATTGATCTAGATCATCGAATAATCGATCACGGTAAACAAACGCATGTTTTAGCTGGTGTTCGGTATTTGTGCCCTGTTCGGAAATGTACCGTCAACCAGTACTGACATTGACAACAATTATGCCAAATTTAACAACTGGGCCATCTCCAGCAAGCTTCAACATAGACCTCGTAAACACATCGTAACAACTCAGCCATCTCAGAGGTGTTCCTATTGTTGTAAAACTGTGAACCGCCCTTCATGTTAGTCCACCTAAATGGCCGTCAACGATTTTTTACTATGGCAGCAGGGCTCTCAATAATTGTTGTAGTAGGAGGTTGAGCATCGAAAGTAGAAGGGGGGTCTGGGGGTCTACACCAACGTGGTTTAAGGGGCAGAGCCACTATCCAGCCGGGGTCCTGGGGGCCACAGACCCCTTGCTGAGAACGATTTTAAGCATTATGAAATCTGTTAATTTAAGATCCCCAAAGAGCAAAACTCCTGTTTTGCACATCATTACACATGTATTTCGACTGGAAATACCATTGATGCAAGTAAAAAAAATAATCCTTAGTTCGAAAACGTAATAATTATGTCGTCACAGATTGTCCGTCGTGAGTGCGTGCGTGCGTGCGTGCGTGCGTAAACTTTTACTTTAAACGACATCTCCTCTGAAACTGATAAGCGGATTTTGACAAAACTTCACAGGGATGTTCCTTTGGTGGTCCTTTACCAAAATTGCTCAAATGGTTCCGGTCCATTGCACAATATGGCCGCCAGAGCTAAAAATAGCAAAATCTTTAAACGACATCTCCTCTGAAACGGTTCGGCAGATTTTGATGAAACTTGACAGTAATGTTCCTTGGGTGGTCCTTTATTAAAATTGCTCAAATGGTTCTGGTCCATTGCACAATATGGCCGCCACAGCTAAAAATAGCAAAATCTTTAAACGACATCTCCTCTGAAACGGATAGGCAGATTTTGATGAAACTTGACAGAATTGTTCCTTGGGTGGTCCTTAACCAAAATTGCTCAAATGGTTCCGGTCCGCTGCACAACATGGCTGCCAGGGCAAAAAAATAGAAAAACCTTTAAAGAACATCTTCTCAGAAACCGATGATCAGATTTTGATGAAACTTAACAGAAATGTTCCTTGGATGGTCCTTTATCAAATTTGCTTCAATGGTTTCGGTCCACTGCACAAGATGGCCCCCAGAGGTAAAAATAGAAAAACCTTTAAACGACTTCTCCTCAGAAACCGATGATGGTATTGCAATGAAACTTGACAGAAATGTTACTTGGGTAGTCCTTAACCAAAATAGCCCAAACAGTTCTGGTCTGCTGCACAACATGGGCACCAGAGCTAAGAATAGAAAAAAACGTTAAACTACATCTTCTCAGAAACCGATTATCAGATTTTGATGAAACTTTACATAAATGTGCATCAGGATGCCCTTTAACCAAAATTGCCCAAATGGTTCCGGTCCGCTGCACAACATGGCTGCGAGAGTTAAAAATAGAAAAACCTTTAAGGACTTCTCGTCCGCAGTCTTCACGAAAAACATTTTAACCTACTAGCCAGTTGGACTAGCATAATGGCATATTTTACTAGTCCGAATGACAATCTAGTAGTCCGACTATTTTGCCACATTATAAAACTGTATGCTTGAGGTAAATACCTATTTCAATTGAGCAGCTTGCAGTTTGAGTAAACATTTCTTTATTATGATGCTCATGCAGTGATAGGGAGTGACATCCTTCTGTTGGGAATAGTGCTCCTTGTTTTTCAGAACCTATGGGTACTATGTAAAAACAAAAGGCATCTTGCTTGAATAGACTGTAATAATATCAACATGGTTAGAAAAGAAATGCCATGCTTTAATAGCTTTGATTACATTTTACTACTGAATTACCTCCCTTTAATAGAAAAAAAAAATAATGTCTTAATTTTTCACGTATAGCATCTTTAAATAATTTTTAAACAATAATAATTTATGAGTAAACATATAAGCATAAAGTTCTCACAAAAAGATCAATTTAAAAACCTTACATTTATACATAGGAAAGTATATATAGACTGAACATTAATTTTCGTTTAAGTGACATTCTGAAAGTTTATGAAACAGCTATTTTTAGTAACTTAAATGGCCGAAAAGTGTAAGTGAAACACCAAGTCGATTCTATCTCGTCAGTTCTTGTTCAGGTTAGATATTTGCTTCATAATCTATTCAGATTAAATGTTAACCGATGATCAGATTTTGATGAAACTTGACAGAAATGTTCCTTGGGTGGTCATTAACCAAAATTTGTTAAATGGTTCCAGTCCACTGCACACCATGGCTGCCAGAGCTATAAATAAAAAAAACTTTATATGACTTGTCGTCGAAACCGATGACCTTTTTTCGATAAAACTTGACAGAAATGTTTGTTTGGTGCTCCTTTACTCAAATTGCCCAAATCATTTCGGTCCACTGCACAACATGGCAGCCAGAGCTATTAAAGTAAAAAAATTTTTTAAATAACTTCTCCTCAAAAATTGATGATTGTATTTCTATGAAACTTGACGAAAATGTTCGTTAGGTGGTCTTTGCTTGAACCTTTTGGCCAGTGGAGCACAGGCACTGATGTGCCTCTTGTTTTATTTATAAAAGGAAATTTCAATCAAAATAGTCATCCTCCTACTCAGTCATCAGCACATGGCAGATCAAAAGCCTTACTGAATAGCTTCAAGCAGTCATTGTAACAGAAAATTGGGTCTTAAAGAAGAATTTCAACACAGTCAAAAATAATCATATCCGAAATATGTGTAGATCTTGCAATCACATTTTTAAAGCCATAATTACGCCGTTTTTGAGTTGCCATAAATAGAACTGATTATTCATATTACCTACCTAGAGACAAAGAACGATTCAAGTTTTCTTTGTTTACCGTCGTCTTTTGGCAGTGTTGGAAATTTGTGGTAGCCCGATATTTCAGCTGGGGCTGCCGATTATCCCCAGAAACTAGCCCGACCGGAATACTGTTTTTTCCTGATGCGATTTAAAAAAAAACCATGCCAATAAAACGTGTAAATCGTCGTGTTTTTATATGCTTATTATTCAAGAATGCGTCCTACCTTGTGAATTGATCAATTAGTCGCCTTGGCAACGGGGAAAGATCAAAGCGATTCGCCGTAATTTACGATGGTCAAAAAGATTATTGCTCTGCGATTCAGAACTGCAAGCCATGTGCTGAACGGTTGCTAATTCATTTAATGTATATAAACACATGCCAAAAGTAATTAACGCCCGAAGTGACAAGTGATTATCCATCGTATCCATTTGTCTTTTAGCAGCAGTCAAACTCAATGATGTCAATAGCTCCGCCCATTATGTAAATTAATTTACTGATAACCTCGGCAGTTTTCGCTTACTTAATACTTACAATGGCTGTGAAAAACAACAATGCTAAAATATCAATATCAAAATTGATATTTTATTTATTTGATCTTTATTGTATTTGATTTATTAGCTTAATTTAAAAGAAGTTTTTAATGCATAAACAGAAAATCAACATTTTACATCGTCTTAAATGCGTGAGAAACAGGTGCCCGTTTACTTACTGACATATTTAATCAAAGTGGAAGGAGAATTGTTGGATATAGAGTAAAACTGCGGTCGTTCGAACAAGCGGTCGTTCGAACAAGCGGTCGTTCGAGAACCGGCGTTCCCTCGAGGTCGGAGCTTGGTCCCGAACTTTTTTCCTTCTATTTTCATATAAAATATACCTACGCTGCATCGAAACCTAATTATGTCGAGGAGTCGAGCAATATTCTCGGTCCCAAGTACACAAATCATGCACAAAATCTTATGGCTCCCTCGAGGTCATAATTTCACACTTTTTCCCGAACGCGTGTTCCAAAATAAACAAACAACTGCTAAGTATCAAAATTTTCGCCAGTTGTCAAAATTGCAATGACAGTTGAAAGGCAACATGACCGATATTAGTTGATATGGGCATTTTAGAAGATAATTAATAGAAGTAAATGACGAGAAGTTAATTGTGAGAAATGTAAATGGGTAATAAAAAAATGAATAAACACTACCATATCGATCCAACATCGGAATCTCTGAAAAGAATTCCTTTTTGTCACTTTGCTTTGCAATATGGCCATTTTGTAAAAAAACAATCGATTTATTGATATTTCTTTTACATTTTATATTTAGTGTGCATATAGTAAATGACAGCCTTTGAACATTTGAGGGACACATAATTGCTGTCTTAGTAAACATACTACTTCATACTTGAAATACACTGAAATATATTTCATAACAGACTGGAGAATTGAAAATCGGGTCGTTCGAAACATCGGTTCCCTCAAGGTTTAGGCTCAGTCCCCTGCGACCTCGAGCGATCGCAGTTTTACTGTAATTAAATCATTGTCAGTTTACAGCACAGTAAGGTTTTATTACCTTTGAATTGCTTTGCCATTTATTTTAAAGAACAATTATAGGAATATTGGCAATGAAAAATCAGGTAGTTTTGTTCATACATCCGAAACTTGAAAGTGAAACTGAAAGAAGAAAGAGAAAAATCACTAAAGGTGATTGCACCATCACAGTTGAACGTATCAAAAATCAAACTGATCGTATTTTTTCATTTCAATTTAAAACATATTGAACATATTTTTTGTATGATAAGGGACATTTTAACAACAAAATCATGAAATCCTAATTTAGAAGGCAGCTGTAAACCTGAGAATAGTGGCGGGTCATATGGCCATAATTGCCAGGGGATATCCCCGGCCCCGGGTCTTATTGAGAGCCCTGATGGCAGACTCGAGATGTCCACCATCCCAGCACAAAGTAGCGAATGGTCCTTGTGCAGGGAATCCTTGCGGCCACAATTTTGAAATTATCTCTGTTACAAATTAAAATTTCTAAGAAATAGTACTGCCTACAATTAAACACATATTTATTTATGTCATTATGCCATAAAACATGTTCAAATATAATAAAACAATAGCATGTGGCGATTGTTTACCAAGTATCCGGATATCTGTCAATCTGGGACGAATATGACAGGTTGTGTACATGTATAAAACGGTATTTGTGACCAAGAATATATTTAAATAAAATAACAACTCTGTTGACAAATAAAATCCAGCTTAGATCACTTTCAGGTATATATTGAACAATTTTGTCATTATTGTTTAACATTGATGCATAATATTACCATATATTCTTTCGCCCAGTGGTAATTGATAGAGAGTTGTAGCGTTACAGGGATACATAAGAAATGTCAAAATAATAAAAAAGTATCCCTGATCGCTCATTGTTGTAGCTACCCTTCATGTATATATTGTTATGTTTTGACAGTTTGAAATGAAAAAAACACATCAAACTCATAATAATTTGTTGGATATTTAATTTTTTGTGTACAGAACTATAAATATAAAATAACATAATCTGGTAATATTTCTTGTTTTTATGATATTTTATAAATATGCTTTAACCGGGAATCCTTATCGGAATAACTACCCACTTTTGGTAAAAAACAATTAGCATGTGAAGGATTTGCCATATCAAAAATCATAAAAAAAATCTGTCAAAGTACAATTGTTTGGAGGATATAGGAATGCCAAATCTATGAAAAAAACATTTTATCAAAAATTATTTTATAGTATTCCTACTATGACATTCAGACACGCATTTCATTTAATGATCTATACCAGGGGGCAAGAATCTTAAGGGACTGGTAGATGTTCACCAGTAAGGTTCTAGCTGTGTTTATGGCTTCTACATGCTATGGTGGGTTAACCAGAAACCATGACTTCATCACAATCCAATTCCACCACATTTTTAATAAAGTATTATTGTTTTGTAAGATTTTGTGTATAATGCCTAAAGAATACATTTGGTTTTGGGTTACTCGACACTACATTCAAAATAAGATCTTTTTAACCTTTTTTATAGTCTGCTGGTATAAAAGATAACTGTGTTTCAAGCTTTATACAGAAGATTACTTTAACAACATTCTCCAATGACGACGAAAAGGTTATTAGATAAAGCTTAATAAAAAAATAATAATAATAATAATGAAAAGTCTACCTTTCCTGTTTTTGAACAGGATGTAACCCTAACCAAGCCATTCATTTCTTTGAACAATTTTGAAAAAGCACCTATGAACTTTGATTGTTTAAAATCTGAAATGTCTATCATCTTCATTTTCAGACAACCATAGGAGAGAAGGAGACAATGAAGATCTTTGGAAGATTTTCTATACCAAGGGAGTATGTTGAGAGCATTGTTAGCGTGATCCTGAGGGTGCCAGCACTTTTCATCCTTGAGGCATGGTACAAATCTGACCCTGACACAGCAGTGCAAAACACTCCAGAGGATGTCAGGTTCCTTGCCCAGGCTGCATATTACAGTAGTATGTATCTGTTCACAACTACACACATCCTTAGTTCTAATGCATCCATTTCTAAATAGGATTTTTTTTTCATTTATTTAATTTAAAATTATGACAATTCTGATATCTTGTCACATTATTCTTTCAAAAATGGTTCCGAATTTTTAAACTGATGATTAAATGCAGCCATGCGGTAAAAATGTTCTATTCTTGACTTGCTGCCTTTATTCAGTCCTATTAATCTTTCTAATGATTTTTTTTACATGTCATAAGTTTTGAGTACAAAAGGCTCAAATCTGAAGCGGCTTAGGAAATTGAAGATTATTTTTTTCTGTTGAAAAATGAAGCTGAAATTGAATTTGCTTTAGAACTAAAATAGATTGCTTCTGGGAGAATACTTAATGATAATGAAATAAAAAAAATTGTGAGCTTGTTACACAAGATTTCCACATAATTCCAAGAGGACGTTTTATATTTAATAGACTTAATCACAATCTTCAGAAGTTGTATAACAAGACTATCTACAAGAATTGGAGACATGTATGACTAGAACAACGTGAATAAAGGGGGTGGGGGGGAGGGGGGGGGGGAGAGGTCACACCATAATCCAACACAAAAGTTTATTGTAAAAATATTACTGTTAAATAAATACAATATGGACATAATATTCTGTTAAATTTCAGATTCATGTAAACTAGTGTTTTTTCCATTTTGGTTGATACATGTAACTCAGGATAGCTGATATCTTTCCTAAAAAAATTTTATAGTCAACAATATTTTCTTTTTTTTTCAAAGTATTAAGTTGATATCTTTCATTAATAAAAAGAATAAAAAGGGCAACCCCTCACGCATCTTTGGGCATTCAATTAAATCTTAGTGATGCATTAGATCTTGGGTTAAGTGTATTTTATCAGTCTTGCTTATAAAATTCTGTAGTACTACACTGGTCACATCATGTGTTATGGTAAAAAATATAAGAATTCAGTTTTCAACATTTTTCTATTGTCTGCCATAATTATGTTACTACTGTTAACAAGCAATATCAAGACCAGGAATTGCTGAACCATGCCTTAAAAAAATATTTCATAATTAAGAAATTAAGTTATAAATGACAAAAGTGATTTGAAACTATTTATGTTGACTTGGCTAATTTCATTGTATTGAATGCTCTATAGTGTTTGTGTTATGTATTTCAGTTCTGGTCGTTGTTGCTGTTTTGGCCACCATTCCCCTGGTGAAGCTGGTTACACTGTATATGTACATGATCAGTGTAGGCCTCGTGTCGGGTGCCTACCATCTCTCCAATCTATACACAATTGTCGAGGAAGAATCGGGAAAAGACGTTGATAACTCCTTACTCGCTGTCTTTAAGGATTATGAAATTACAAAGAGACTGTTTTTATACCTTCTTGCACAGTGCCTTATTGGAACGTTGGCAGCATATTTGCTGGACATGAAAGACTGGACAAAATATTCTCTTCTGGTTTTTACAACTCCTATAATGGCTCGGTTATCAGGTTTGCCAGTCAGGGATTTGTCAGCTGTACACAACTTTGCTACACTGTTTATCCTACTGATGGTGCTATTTTATACATTCAACAAACTAACACATGGAATAGGAGTTCTGAAGGATGGTTTGCAACAAATCAGAGAAGCGGTGACAGAGTTTGGCTACATTCCTGTGATAATAACATACTGGCATGCAATGATGATGCCTGTGCAACTCCTTATTTTCTGGACGAGCTTATTTCTGTCCCAGCTGTTTGTATTTTATCAATCAAAGGGCATACCAGCAGATGGTCAATTGTTAGTTCTTTTAGCTGGAATGGGAGAATGCTGTGCGACTCCTATAAGTCTGTTTGCCTTATGCATTGCGATTTCCTACTTTTCATACTACATTTTGACTCTGACAAAAGTCTTCCTGCTGGGATGGGAAGGGCTTTATCACGATAATGACCTGCTCCGCGGATGGACTGAAGGATTAACTATGATGCTTGTGGCGTTACAGACTGGCCTTTTGGATTTAAAACCACTTGAACGAGCATTTCTAATGAGCATCTTATTGTTTATCGTTGTTTCATCATTGGTGCAATCAATGTATGAAATCACAGACCCAATTTTGCTAGTGCTCAGTGCCTCTCATAGTAGAAGTTTAAGTAAGCATTTAAGAGTGCTGGCCCTTTGCACAGTGCTATGGGTTTTGCCGCTGTACATGACTCATCAAATATGTCAATATTTTGACCTTGACTTTTGGCTAATGATCATTATCTCAAGTTGTATTTTGACCTCTGTGCAAGTCATAGGGTCTTTACTCGTGTACTGGCTGTTTTTATATGATACATTCAGAACGGAAACCTGGGAAAGATTAGATGATGTCGTGTATTACATCAGGTCATCTGTGAGAATTCTGGAATTTATAGTGGCAGTGTTTGTTGTATGTTTCGGAATTAAAGAATCTCTGTTTTCCGAATGGAGTTGGATAAACTCTGGAATATTAATCATTCATTGTTACTTCAATGTGTGGCAACGTTTACAGACTGGTTGGAAGACATTTTTGTTGAGACGAGAGGCAGTGCATAAGATTGAGTCGCTCCCTGAAGCAACTAGCGATCAACTTGAAGCTCATAACGATGTTTGTGCAATTTGTTTCCAAGCTTTGAACTCTGCAAGAATAACTATGTGTGGACATTTCTTTCATGGTTGCTGTCTGAGAAAATGGTTGTATGTGAAAGACACTTGTCCATTGTGTCATCAACAAATTAATGCTAATATGCCAGTTGACACCAACTCAAGACACTTGAACAATTTGCTGAATGTTGATAATGTCAATGATCTTGTAGAAGGCGATATGGAAGATTATGTTTCTGACAGTGATTCAAGTGACGAGGAGGATTCAGAAGAATGTTCTGATGATGAAGAAGTTCTTATTGCAAACTGAAATGAAAATCAAACAGATTAATGTTTAACTTCCAGCTTAATGGATAGTGATAACTTATATGCTTCGAATGAAATAGTCAAACCAACATTACCCATCATATAATTATTATTAAATTCATAAGATTATTTTTGGTGTAAGAACACTTTGATTGTGGCTACTTTCATCTTTAGATTCCAGACTTTCGACACTCATTTATTGTACTGAAATTCTCCCGCATCACTTGAATGTTGTAATGAGAACTTCAGAAGTATGGCCCAAGTGCATAATCATAGTTGGGTTTCGCTGAATGTGATACTGTTGTTTTTTTGGAATCGGCTATATGAATGTTTAGTTTTTGTCCTGATTAAAACAAAATCTAGTCATGTACAAAAGTCATTTTGTTCTTTGAAGTAACAGGTTATATGACAAGTTATTCATGCTTTTACGGATACACTACTTGGAAACAGTCTATCATTAATTTGTCAAGAAATTGTGTTCTTGAATTATGGAGATTTTCTTAAAAAATACATAAAAACACTGTCATCGAGAATGCAATCGTCTGTATTCACTATTTTTTGCATTTAAAAAAATATAATTGCATATATTGATTTTCAAAGCCATCAAAGTACTGTTCTACCCTTTTTCTGTAAGTTTGGCATTTCTATGTAATACATTGGAGTTATTCCCAGACCAAATACTATATTTTCAAATTTTATTAAAATGCACTGTATATGTTGTGTACTATCTGGGGTTTAGCCAGGTTTTCAAATGGGCAGGTGACAGGGTGCTAAGGGTGAAAAAAGCTTTAATATTAGATTAAGCTGGGAATTACTCAAATATTATAAATTTGACCAAGAATATTTGAAATGTGTTTAATTGTCAGATATATTAAGTTTGTATGTGTTTACAATCCTGAATAGCTTTTAAAACATATCTGATCTAAAACATTCAATTCTTAAAAGGCAGAAGGCTGCATATGCTGGTCTACATGAGGGCAGATGGGTGATACCCCAAAACGGAAAGGTGCAGCCCCCCTCCTTTAACTCTAGCTGAACCCTAATACTATGATACATCTTTTATTGATTCATGTAAACTTATTTCATTTCCATTCTTCTCATGATTTCAATCCAAATCAAGCGAGGAAACTGCTATGCTGATGTAAAAGTTGTTGACAATAGCCAACTCTGTACATACATTTTTTTTTGTAAAGATGTGATAACATATGAATTTCACCCAGACCCTGTACGATGAAAAATTATGATTTGTTATAAATAAATTGGTGAATTGCATATTGTAATTTTTAATGTCCTTCATTTTTTTTAGCTCTACTGGCCAAAGGCCAGAAGAGCTTATGTGATGCAGTGTTCGTCGTCTGTTTGTACAAGCAGTAACTTGTTGATATCTATGAGAGCTCAGTTTTTTTACGAAAACCAGCCAGATCTGCACATGCATGACTGGATTATGGCCTTTGAATTACAAAAAAATGCTCTTTTTAGAGAAGGAATACAAAAGTTTTGAAAACAAATATGAAGCTTAGATATTTGGTGTGTAGCATTGTCTAATAGTTTTCTACCAATTTTTTTCCAAATCAGGACCCTGGGTTCAAAATTGGCCCCACCCTGAGTTACATAAATATATAAAGGAAAAATGTCATATAAGATAACTCACAATAGGACAGTTTACAATTGTTTGGTAAACTGCGGAAAAATTCATTTAGTTACACTTTTAGTCTGAAACATCAATTTTCAAATGCAAATATGAAAACTGCAATCTGCGATTTTGCAGACTAATATCATTGGTTTTCAGACATTTATGCAAAAATTGGCCCATTTCAAGACAAAAAAATAAATAAAAAAAAGTTGTCAAAACAATCAATCTGTGAGAGTGCAGCTTTAAACCCATTCACTCATGGTTTGTAAATGCACTTTTTAAGAAAAAAAATGTATTAAGAAATCAAGTGTGGCAAAACATAAGGATTGTTAAAACTAAGATACTGACAGTTGGAACCCTTCAACTATTGTTGATATTTGTTCAAATATTGTTTTTGAAGACCACAAATTTAGATGTTGTTACTAACAGGATTGACACTATCACCTGATGTAATCATTGTATTCTTTAAAGGTCCATGAACTGTTGTGTATGTCCTTGTGGCCTAGTGGTTTAGGTGTCGGTTACAATTTTTTCCTGACCTTACTGGCAAGGGTAAGCAGCCCACTAAATCCAAAGTATCTTTTTTCTGCAACTGTGGTATCATAGAATAAAATAATGATAAACTAAGTGTTTTCAGATGCATTACCAGGAAAACTTACTTTAAGTCTTAAAACATTAACGAGTCCCTTTTAAACACATGTATGTACCTGCTTTGGATATGAACTACTGTCACTTGCACATATATCAAAAATTCATCCAACTGATCTGCTTACTACAATTTCTGTCCTCACATGTTTAACACCCATCGTTTTCAACAAAACGAAACACGAAACTATCCAAGTGAACTATAAGAATGTTGCCTTTACCCATATACATATATACTCTGGATTGAAAGTGAAAAAGAGCCATGCCTGAAGACCTAGGTCCTTATGGGCCTCTTGTTGTTTTAAATGAAGGTCGATTATATGATACCAATTTATACCAAAACCACATTTAAAAAATACCCTCAATAACTTTTGGTAACAATTTCAATTATGTTGAAAATAAAATAGTATGCCAGTTAAGCCGATAACTTGGTCAAGCGGTATAAATGTCGGCCTGCCCTCTGACCATTTTTTTTTTCAAAGGAATAAAATAGGTTCTTGTTGGGGATACCAGCAAATCCTGATGCACACAAGTGCAGTCCTTGTTTTGATAAACTCTGCTTACTCAAAAACGGATTTTAAGTTAAAAGTCATAAAAATATAAACAAAATGGTTTAAAGATGCTGTGACCATCTCATGCTTTATTGATATCAGTATTACTTTGAAGGGACATTCTGAATCAGATTATCTTCATCTCGCTCCGAATCAGATTTGGTACTTCAAAGATATGCAAATAAACTCAATAAATTTTAATAGAAAACAAGAATTTGTTTTATGATAATACGCCAATATAAAAGATGTTCAAAACTTATACTGTCTTGGAAGTTTTGGTGAGAGTTAGTGGTGTGTAACCCTCAGTACAGCTTGATTTTGGTATAGTGTTATGTAACCTATTTTGCAGTTTTTACAACGGAAACTATCACTCCACTGTCAGAATGTCATCCAAAACATTGAGGGTGAATTTACTTTTTGTCGCTGTATTTGTTCACGATTCGTTGTCAGTTATCGAAAAACATATTCTATTCTCCAATAAGTGTCGCTCTTAAGTTTTTTCTTACTCTCTTCGCGTAGATATAAATTTTAATCATATTTCAATGAGATAATTTTGTTTACATAACAGTGTTAAATGATACATATATATGTTTTTTTGGCTGCATTAATGGTCTAAGATAACGTTTTTTCAGTCACTATGGCGCAGCAGAAGCTTTTTGAGGTCAGCTCTAAATAATAGACATGTCCGAACTGCAAATATTCGATGTCTTGGCTCAGCTGCGGCAGATCTACACATCGGCCACCCTCAGTTGTTACAGCCTCCAGTTGACTTATTGTCAGAGGATGAACAGATGATGAAAGACTCTGGTAGGGATGTGCTTTTACTCCCTTAGAGTCATGGGTTTAATAACCAGCCATGAAACGGAAGATGTGATAAATGGTACCTTATCTCCCTAGTCCAAATAATTGTACATTGACGGATTTTTTTTAGATTTTTGATATGGCAAATCTTTCATGTACATAAAAACAAGAAATATTACCAGATAATGTTATTTTATATTAGTTCTGTACACAAGAAATAAATATCCAACTTATAATTATGAGTTTGACGGCTTTTCTTCATTTCATTCTGTCAAAACATAACGATATATACATGAAGGGCACCTGCAAGGCTTCAGGGCACGGTTTTAAAAGCGCTCGGAACATTTCGGCCATGGCCGAGTTGTTACAATTGTATAACGAGTTCTATCTCGAAGCTTTGTCGGAGGAGGCCGAGTTATTACGATTGTATCGAGTTGTTCCCCTTCGCATAATTGTTTTCTGTGTCAGTCAACTTTCGTTTTATTGGAAAGGTAAACAACTTGTTTTAATGCATTTAATGCAAAATATCATTTCACTTACATGGTAAAATATGAATATAACTCTTTATGATCAATTTCAACCATAAAATAGTTCACTTAAAACAATTTCAATATTTTTAAAACACCCCCGTTTTTTGCACATTCCCGTTTAGACGTTAGGGATTGGAAGAATCCCGTATAACACGTCTAATATTTTAGACTACTTATCTCCCATGCGACATTTGATGGTGGTACTAAGCATAGTTAAAACCCAGAATATTTTTTCCTGGGCTGTGTATCATGCTTTACACCAGTCTGAGTCAGTTAAAAGAACCAAGGGGCTCCAAGTGTTGAATAAAGATATGCCTATATTTCTACTTTTTGTTTCTCTATTACAATGTTTAATTGAAAGAAGGTTCAGTTGGAGTTCTCTTCAGGTTGGATAAGCTAAGGGAGAAGGGGTTATTGGGCTTAAAGCATAAAGATCCATAGGAGACTCATTCAAACAACATGGAGAGTGTCTTTTCCATTTAATTCACCAAAATCTTTGTCATGTAATAAGGTATTGAAACTACCATATATGTATTTGTGGGTGATGAAATGTACATCTTTTTAATGCATTACACAAGATCTGAAAATGGACGTTGCATGTTCTCATTATGCAGACTATCCAATTTGTTAAAAACTATTTTTATGCAGGATTCAGATATAATTTATTCATTAAATTAAAGAAGTATGCAGTATGCAAAGGGAGTGGAGGCTAGCTCTGACATATATATTTACATGTATATACATATAAATTGTTATGATGATCTTAACTCTTTCATACTACATGTATTTCAGTGGCAAAACTGGCTGTCGAGAAGATTCTTCCCCTTGTTAGACAGATGGACGCAGAGAGCAAAATGGATCAGTCTGTTATTGATGTGTTGTTTGAAAATGGGGTACAGTAATTTGTCTGAGCACATTCAGGGCTCAGCCCTTTACATGCCGCTTAGCAATACTAAGATCAGGGCCTTTTAACCAGTAATGGGGAAGACACCCAAGCCCTATTATGTGGTAAATTAACATGTATTTTTTTTATTTTTTTGGGGGGGGGGAATCCAAAATTTACTTTTTCAAACTTTTTTTGGTATGAATCCTGGGATTCTGGGATTTTTCTGAGATTTCCTTAGAAAATGGGAAAAAACAGGGTCTTACCCGTGGGAAAGAAGCCAGTTATTGGCTACAGCAAAAAAGGGTAAAAAGGCCCTGAAAATAGTAACTGTAATATATTTTCTGCTGATTTATTGAATTTCAATTTTATGATTTCTTCTCTTGAATGATGTTAAATAAATCAATCAAGTGTTTTGGGCAAAGCTGACGTTACTCTATTACAAAAAGGATAATTATAATACAAATATTAAATAAATAATAATATATTAATAAATATTAATAATAATAATGATGATAATAATTCTAACTATATTTATTGAGCTGTGTAATGTAACTTTTTTACAATATGGTCTTCATTAAAAAAACACAATAGCAATCCAAACAAGCAGACATAATTACAAAACACAGATGCACACACAAACACGCTGGCTCACAAAAATCAGAAAAAGATCTGTCTGTTTCAGTACTGAGCACTCATTTTTTAGCCATTGTAACAAATTGACGGTCCGCAGTACTACTCCTGTTAAAGAAATCAATGCTATTCATAAAATCGGAATGGTACAAAATGCTTTATTATATTAAAATGAGCTTAATTGCTTTCCATTTTGAGACATTTGTAATTTTTCTATTTCAGCTTTTTGGAATTGAGATTGAATCAGAATACGGAGGGTCGAATTCCACTTTCTTTGTTGCAAACTTGGTTATAGAAGAGCTGGCGAAAGTAGATCCTTCAGTGAGCGTGATGATTGATGTACACAATACACTGCTTGTTACTCTGATGAGGAAATTGGGAACACAGGAACAGAAAAATAAATATCTGCCACGGATGGCTACGGATATGGTTTGTAATAGAATTGACATAACATTGAACCATCCTGATATAAGTATTCATATTGGTTAAACCAATGGAGAGGATTGCAAGTCACATGATAACCCAATACAAACAAATGCACATGGACTTGGATTCAATATATTCTTTTCTGAACAACCTAGGTAATGAGAAGGTGGTTTTACTCCAATTCATGGTTTGTAATAGAATTTAATTTTTAGCTCGACTATTCGAAGAATAAGGAGAGCTATCCTACTCACCCGAGCGTCGGCGTAGGTGTAACCACTTATGTTAAAGTTTGTGTACCACCTCAAATATATTCAAAGTCCATTGACCTATGGCTTTGAAACTTTTCACACTTGTTCACCATCATGCTCCCACCCTATACAGAGGAGGAGGTAACTCTATCAAGCATTTTGACAAAATTATATCCCTTTTTCGACTTAGAATTTACGTTAAAGTTTGCGTACCACCTCAAATATTTTCAAAGTCCATTGACATCTGGCTTTGAAACTTTGCACGCTTGTTCACCAATATGCCCCCAACCTGTACACAGGAGGAGGTAACTCTATCAAGCATTTTGACAAAATTATGCCCCTTTTTCTACTTACAATTTATGTTAAAGTTTGCATACCACCTCAAATATTTTCAAAGTTCATTGACATCTGGCTTTGAAACATTTGCACACTTGTTCACCATCATGCCCCCACCCTATACAGAGGAGGAGGTAACTCTATCAAGCATTTTGACAAAATTATACCCCTTTTTCGACTTAGAATTTACGTTAAAGTTTGCATACCACCTCAAATATTTTCAAAGTCCATTGACATCTGGCTTTGAAACTTTGCACACTTGTTCACCAACATGCCCCCAACCTGTACACAGGAGGAGGTAACTCTATCAAGCATTTTGACAAAATTATGTCCCTTTTTCTACTTACAATTTATGTTAAAGTTTGCATACCACCTCAAATATTTTCAAAGTTCATTGACATCTGGCTTTGAAACTTTGCACACTTGTTCACCATCATTCCCCCACCCTATACAGAGGAGGAGGTAACTCTATCAAGCATTTTGACCAAATTATACCCCTTTTTCGACTTAGAATTTACGTTAAAGTTTGCGTACCACCTCAACTATATTCAAAGTCCATTGACATCTGGCTTTGACACTTTGCACGCTTGTTCACCATCATGCCCCCAACCTGTGCACAGTGTGCACTGAAGGAGGTAACTCTGTCAATCATTTTGACAAAACTATGCCCCTTTTTAACTTACAATTAATCTTAAAAGTTTGCATACCACCTCAAATACTCCCAAAGTTCATTGACATCTGGCTTTGAAACTTTGCACACTTGTTCACCATCATACCCCCAGCCTGTACACAGGAGGAGGTAACTCTATCAAGCATTTTGACAAAATTATGCCCCTTTTTCTACTCAGAATTTACGTTAAAGTTTGCAAACCACCTCCAATATTTTCGAAGTCCAATGGCATCTGGCTTTGAAACATTTGCACGCTTGTCCATCATTATGCCCCCAACCTGTGCACAGGAGGAGGTAACTATATCAAGCATTTTGACAAAACTATGCCCCTTTTTCAACTTACAATTTATGTTAAAGTTTGCGTACCACCTCAAATACTTTCAAAGTCCATTGACATCTGGCTTTGAAACTTTGCACACTTGTTCACCATCATGCCCCCAGTCTGTACACAGGAGGAGGTAACTCTATCAAGCATTTTGACAAAATTATGCCCCTGTTTCTACTCAGAATTTACATTATAGTTTGCAAACCACCTCAAATATTTTGAAGTCCATTGACATCTGGCTTTGAAACATTTGCACGCTTGTCCACCAATATGCCCCCAACCTGTACACAGGAGGAGGTAACTCTGTCAAGCATTTTGACAAAATTATGCCCGTTTTTCGACTTAGAATTTATGTTAAAGTTTGCGTACCACCTCTAATATTTTCCATTCAATTTATGTAAATATCTCAGCACATCATGTATTGTATTGAAATCTAATCTAACAGTGATCCATGCATGTTTCGCCAAAACTTTTCAATCCATACACTGAAAAGCGGCGGAATAGTCGAGCGCGCTGTCTCTGTACATCTGTACAATAAAGCCCATAACTGTTTTTGTGATAATTACAGAGTGCTGCCCCTATTTTGACCACAAAAAAATTGAGTTTGTTTTCCCTCCTTGCCGTTCTTGTTTCATAAGTGGTAACCACATTGGGTCACTCTTATCAACAAAATGATGCATGATATATTTCATGTACCCACGTTTTGGCCTGCAAGCAGGAAACAAATAATTCTGCAAGCTGATGTTTAAGTAATGCTAAGATTAACTGAATATCCTACATTGTTGTTTATGCACGCTGTGTCTCTTGCTGAAGGGTCAACAAAAAGATAACTTTGTTTAAAAGCATATTTGCTTAACCCGTAAAGTATTAATATTTGAATGTTGACACTTTTCGCTGCAATGTTGTCAAATTTGAATAAGATCAAGAAATGTGTTTGAAGTGAACCATAACGGTTGTTATATATTGTTGCCTCTGTGGTCCAGCAGTTAAGACCTCATTTTGCAATGAAATCATCTGAGATCGAACCCTAATGCCAATTTTACCTCCTTCTTTAATTTATTTTTAGGAACTATTGGTAAATAACTTTGAAATTGTGAAAACATTTGATTACTACAATAATGCAGCTAATGTGGTTTTATTTGGGGAAGTTTGATAAAAGTACAGGTATGTAGTCGAAATGACAATTGAAAATTGATTTCAGTTTCTACAGTTTGTCTTTGAAGTATACATCAATATTTCCAGATGACCAGTTTCTGCCTGTCTGAGGCAGATTCAGGTACAGATGCCTTTGCCATGAAGACATCAGCTGTCAAACAGGGCGACCACTATATCCTGAATGGCACGAAACTCTGGATCACAAACGCTGAACACGCCGGGGCATTCTTTGTGTTTGCAAATGCCCAGCCTACTGCAGTAAGTAAGGAAGTGATGCAGAAAATTATAAAATATGAAATCAGTTTTATTTAGAAAACATTTTAATTTTTTATTTCATTAAAACCAAGCTTAAATTGATCTAAAACTTCTAACAGTATCTAAATTTGTATCAATCATGTCTTTCATTACAAAGTTTGTGATATGGTATTATTGAGGTGAGATCAAATTATTTAGTAAGTCAATTTCGAAAAAATGTGTTTTTTCCATCAATAGTATCAGCTGCAGGTTTTAAAACAACAAAGCAGATTTGATGCATATGTATAATTCTAAACTGTGCTTCTTCAATGAGACTTTTGGCCAATAATCTTCTTGAGTCTATGAATTTAATCATTATTTATTACTGGTCAATTGTATAAAACTGAATTTGTCAATTTGTAACACAAATTTTATGTTTTGTCAAGCTTTGATTGGTTAATTTTAATTATGGGATAAGTATTGACCACTCAACAAACATGCTGGATAAGTTTGACCAGACCAAACCTAAGAGTTGACCAGTTCTGAACAATTGGCTGCTCATGCCAATTAAATTTTTGATGCAAGCAGATAATGGATATTTAAAAATTGCTGTATCGGGTACATACCCAATTTTACCAATTCAATTCAAATTCAAGTCATTTATTTGACAAAGGCCACCGGCCAAAAAGAACCATTATGGACAAACATATAGAAATAAGACAATTACAGGTAATTATACCACAGTTAAATGCTCGGATAGATATTCTGTTGAATAAAGTAAAAAAATCAGGTAAAATCTCTTAATATACTGTGTTTAGTATACAGGGAAAGAAATGATACAGATACATGTACAAATAACTGAAATTAATAAGTATGCAGGCAATCAATTTATGGAAAATAGCTGTTGTAAAAATCTTTGCAGGGCTACAAGGGTATCACTTGTTTCATTGTTGACCGTGACACAGAGGGCCTTACAGTTGGGAAAAAAGAGGATAAACTCGGTATACGGGCCTCAAGCACATGTCCCATTCACCTCGAGAATGTGCGGGTACCAGAAACAAACATCCTCGGAGAGTTTGGCAAGGGATATAAATACTGTATTGAAGTGCTGAACGAGGGCAGGATCGGCATTGGTGCACAGGTATTGTGCACAACTGTATTAATTTCAATAAAGTTTGATCATATGAATGAGAATGCTTTCACCAATTTTTTACTTAACTGAGTACTCTATTTCAAGAGACTCGCTTATGTTTTTGGACCAAAAATTGGTTTTCCTGATAAAGCATCTGGAAGTACTAATTTTATCATGACTTAACTCTATTGTGTCGAAATTGAAGAAAAAATACAATTATAGTATAAAGAAGTATGTTGGTTTTAGTGGGGAGCGAACCCACCTAATATTAATTTTAAAACAAACTACACGGGGTCTTCCACCATAAACATAATTTTTTTCAAACATAAACTGTCATTAATTTTTGACAGGACAAGTTTCAATAGCATCGGCAATATATGAATGACATTTGCAAGAAATAGCGCTTTTTGCAAGATAATGATTGACATCAGGTATATTCGATTTTTTTTATAAATCCATATCTACCCAACATAGTCATTTTGGGGATGTTACCCTGAACTACCATTTTTTAGGCCTTGTTTATAATAGCGTCATTAACATGCAATACAACAGTTGAGTCAATTATCTTTTCTTTTTTATGTATATCTATATCAATATTTATGAGAGGAATATGATTCTAACAGAGTAAAAACATTTCATGTTTTGAACCATGCTGGGGCTGTAAAGTGGTAAAATGAGTTGTGTTAGTTATTGAGTAATTGCTTAGGTATTTTCACAAAACTGGGGCTAGATCATCATTCCACTATAAGGTACATGTAGCAAGCAATATTGTGCCATTTTCTAGCTTGAACAAAACAAGTATATTGTGTATCATGTTTATAAACAGTTTGAAGTCTCAAGTCAGACTCAAGTGGAAATTTAACTGCATAATTTCATTTTAATTTCATTTTATTATTACTTTCTTTCTGGATTTGATTTAATGATGAAATGTTATTGTGTAATTGTAAAATTATTCATATTTATTTTTGTACAACAAATGGAATAAAGATGATTCTTAATTTAATAAAAGTGCTTTTCTGAATCTGACTCTATAGACTTGGACTTGAGACTGTCAGTTATCATGGCTTCTGGTCCCATTCACCAGATGGTGATAAAAACACTGACTTTTAATTATTATTTGCAGATGCTTGGACTTGCAGAGGGTTGTTTCAATGCCACTGTTCCATACACGAGAGAGAGGAAACAGTTTGGGAAAAGAATTTGTGATTTCCAGGTATTGTTGAGCAGTAGTCTAAGTACTTATAGCTAAAGTCTGTAAGCCTTGCACTGGGCTTACTCAAATTCTTGATTTTATAAAGCAGGGCTTGTTGAAGAAGTTGATGCCAAGCCTTAGTGTTACAATAAAGCTTGTTCATCAAAAAAACTAGTTTTGATGACTGATTTTGTGTAAAAACTGATGTTTTTGAAATTAACCATCTATTTTTTAAGCATTTTAGGTTTAAAAACATATTTACACACATAGAAGATTTAAAAAAAATATGTAATCACTAGGGATGGAAACCGGATACCAAATCGGTATCCGGATATTCGTATCAAGTATTCGAATACTATCCGGATACTCGTATCATATTGTTTTCATAGTAAGTAAATTTCCTATTATATGTCACCCACCTTCTGTTATTTGACATAATTGTCCACTTAATTTATAATTCGTCATATGGCAATTTCACTTTTTCATTCATTCTTTCTCCGTCTTAATAATTTATAATGTTATAATCAACTCATTTTACGTCATAAAACTCATGATGAATACCACATAAACACCTCGCGAATTTGATAGTCACTTCGGCCGAGGTGGTTACTGCCACGTGCTTTTGATAGTCGGTTGTAATTTTATTTCATTACATTGTTTGATTTAATGCAATACCTACAATTTCTGCGGTGTTTTGTTATGAAGGATATATTTGCGGAAAAGATAAGACGACAAAAAAGTACACGCATGTAAATAAAGAAAAATCAGATCGTATCTGATTTTTCTTTATTTACATGCGTGTACTTTTTTAATTTATCAATAAACTAAACATGTTTACATATGGTATGAAAAATAAAATACATTACACAAAATAAAACGTGAATAAACACTTAATAGGAAATCAATCATTTATATGTTTGTTGATTTAATCAAACACTGTACACACACTACTTTCAAGTCCGAAATGTTCGAATACTTCACAACAGTTTTCATTCGATGTCGCACTTAATCGAACGCATGTTCTTGTTCAGAAACAATTCTTTAAATCCCTTATCTTGTGATTGGACGATCAATTCCTACGGATTAATATCAACGGTATCAATTAGTGTCAATTAGGCACATCTGAGATCATAAAACAACACTTGTCATTGTAAACAAGGTCATAGAACTTCACAGGGTGCTGCACAAGGACACAATATCACGCCTTGTGCAAACACCCAATTAGCAGACCATTTGTGACACATACCAGCTTTGCGACAGACACTGTTGATCACCTGAAATATTTCATCTGAAAAGTTTTATAACAATTGCTATGTCTCTGCTAAGCTATTTCATTGAAATTTTAATTCTTAACGAATATTCTAATACCCATTTTGGTATCCGAATACTTGCGTGATATCCGGATATCCGGATACTCCCTTCCATCCCTAGTAATCACTATTGTATTCACATTTTGGTTAACTTTGACCGATCATGACTAATTATGGTAACATTGCTGAAAAAAATGAACAGTAAAAGCTAATAGACCAATGAAGTGAATATTTTCAAAATGTTATATCATATGTATTTATATGGTATTTTTTATGTAATTTGATTCTCCGCAGACAATGTAATGTTAGATAGCATTACGTGACAACAAAGATTGAACCATCTAGAATGCTTGTGTTCATCACTTGGCCATATCACTCAGGGCCAATTATTTCAAGCACTCCATTTTGGTTATTGGTATACCTTACTGAGTCTATCAATATATTTGGCTGTGATGTCACTACTTATGATATACTCACCTCAGTTTTAACAATAAACTATAAGCTGATCATTTGTTCACATATTACAAATTAAATAAACTATCACTTCCTTGGAATTTTTTTATTAAATTTGAAATACATGAACTATTTTATATACCGTACACATAATACACTGTCTTAATTATATTAACGTTCAAACTTGTGTCATCTTATACTCGACCAGGTCCTTACCCAGGCCATTTTAGCCCCCCAGTACCAGAGCGCCTGTTTTTCAAAATCTGTCTCCAGAGCCCTTGAAAATTGTATTGCGTTAAGATCAAGCTCCCGGGGCCATGTTTTTTTTCGAACATGAAAAATTCTGCTGTGATCAGTCTCCAGGGGCACTTGCGTTTTACCTTTTGAATTATTGCCTACTACTGCTTTCATGCCCTGTAATTTGTTTTATTTAATGAAACGAGCATAATTTTGTTGAAAAAGGTGATTATGAAATACAAAAATTGCAAATGTTTATTGATTGGTAAATATTTATTTAATAGAAACTACTTGTCAATCAAATCATTTTATTGAGTCATTTGGCCAAAAGTTTACCTGTGGACAACTTAAAAAGTCATATACAATTGGCTGCATAATGCTTATTTTCTCGACCAGATCGAAGCAGATAGAAAATGGGAGCCTGTTTAAATTATTAACATTAATGTTATCTTTAACATTACAGTCCATGCAACATCAGATCGCATATGTTGCCACCCAGATTGAAGCCGCTAGACTGCTTGTGTACAACGCAGCTCGGAAAAAGGAGGCTGGCCTGTCAGTAATCAAGGAAGGATCGATGGCTAAATATTTTGCTTCTGAGGTTCGAATATGGCTGTCTTAACATCTAAAATGTCAAAATTATCAAATCCTTGTGCAAATATATTCCAGTATATTTAAGTGTAAACAGTAAATGGGTTTATCTTTGGAGACATATCATGAATTGTTTATTTGCAATATTAAAGTATCATTTATAATATTAGTCATATATCATAAAGGTCAGGTACATGTATTATCCTATAGTGCAAATGGGCTAAATTGTCACTTTTTTGAGGACTTTTTAAAAAGTGTTATAAGCAAATTTTTGTCACATAATCATTTCTCAACGAAGCACAAGTCTTATTTATTATATTCATTTAAAGCTTAACATGAATTTAATGTGTAAACATTATCCACAGGTTGCTGCGCTAACTACCACTAAATGCATCGAATGGATGGGCGGAGTAGGTTTTACTAAGGATTACCCAATTGAAAAATTCTACAGGGACTGTAAAATTGGTAAATAATACTTTAATAAACATCAGATACATATTAAACTGTTAAGTGTCAAACTAGTTCAAGGAATGGAAAATGCATGGAAAATGCATGGAAAAGCACTTTTTTTCTCACTTAAAAACAAGCTGTTAAAGTATGCTTTACTTGTTTACCAATATTATTGACAGAGCAAAACAGCCATGTCTTTTCAGTTTTATATATTCAAAACTTAAAATGTACAATCTTATGTCATATTTTATTGATCTTTTAAACATATTTGATACTTGTGTCTGCTTATCACAAAACAAGATGAGGCCACAAATGCTTTAGGTCTCCATCTTAGTTTATACCAATTCCTTTTAGCTTGATTGTGACAAAAGCTGATAGCTTATAGAATCACTCTAGAGTCTGTTTTCTGAGTGGAAATCATTACTGGTGTCCATTTCGAAATTCAGTGAGAAAGTACCCCAAGTGGGGATCGAACCCACAACCTCTTGGGCGAGAGGCAAACACCCATATCACTAGACCTTTCTCACACTATGGTCTCAAATGATCAAATCAAATAAGTCATTTTTATGAACCATTTGTTTGATTTCAGGAGCAATTTACGAAGGAACTTCCAACATTCAAATGAGCACCATATTTAAATGCCTGGAGCAAGAGGCCCACAGGTCCTGAGCTGGGGTTTCTTGGGAGATGTTCTGGGCCCAAAGGTCTTGAGCTGGAGTTCTTCAGGAGATATTCTGACACATACTCATTGTTAACTAGTCTGTTTTTTAAGTAAAAAAGATGAAGTTTTTATCATAGATTTAATGTCATCATTGTAGTGCAAAATCTTTGACTTTGGCCATAACAACTTTTTTTTACAGATGTTGAAATGAAACTTGGAACACAAGTTGCCACAGACAATACACATGTATATAGCACCCGTAGTGCTCTTGATTTATTGTAATGTAAGAGGGGGTAATTTCTGCTTGTCAATTAACTTATTAGTTTTGGATTAACATCTAGCAGGGGGCTGCATGAATAAACTAAATTGCAATGAAAATGGTGTCAGAATAATGCATAAAGATACTTTTTTTACCAGTAAATATCATGTGTTTGCAGTGTTTTGCCTTCATTTAATGACTGGCAATAAGTTCAAGGATTTTTAAAAGAAAACCCAGATATACAAAACAAAAATGTTATTTTTTAAGAGTAGAAATATATTCTAATCATGTGTTGAAATAAGCAACTTGTATACTTCAAAGTAGAACTTTTTGTTTTGCTGTAGTTCATTCATATGTGGAAACTGACATAACTATTGAAGTGAAAGTTATTGTCTCATAATTTAAATTTAATTTAAATTGTTTTGCGTTGATTCATTCAAAAGTTAGTTCCTTTATTATTGAAATCATGATTGTTTTGTAATCTTCTCTTTTTATTTTCATTATTACCAGAGTATGGAATTTAGTTTTAAATAATGTACTGTATTTCAATTTGCTCGAGTAAAACTGGTCACATGTGTTTTCCATTTGAGAAAATCATAACAAATAAAGGGCATTGTTGTTGATGAGACAATGTTTACGGCATTTAATTAACTATTTATATTTTAAATAATTTTATGAAATGACACATGTGAATCTCTTACATGTTTTTACTTTTACCAATGTGTTGTTACATAAAACATGAACAAATAAAATCATATAAAGTACTTCATGACGTTTATTTGCGAAACATCTCATAAACAAAGATATAAGTATACATGTGATAAGCAGTAAGAGAAACACCAAATAAAAACGATTAATCCCATTTGGATGTTTTCACCCTTCTTGTCATTGAACCATCATCATTCATGGTTGTATAAGTAGGCACACCTCTAAACTCGTCTGTCAGTCTTTCATACGCGATATATCCGCAGCAAAACAAGAAGACGGCAGTTCCAAGCCCCATAACTCTCTTGTTCTGAAATATTAAAAGGATACAATACTTTTAGCTTGTGTTTTTGAAGAAACAGAGATGTCACTGGAATGTGACAAATGCCTCCAGTTAGGCCTTGTTGTATAGATAGCCATTTAGGTATAGGTAAATGTATATGTATCAACATTTTCGCAAAAAGTTCAATAGAAATCATATCATAACTAAGCTTCAGCTGAAACACAAGTTTATCTAGAAAATATTGTGTTAGGTCAGATGTGCAGAGAGATTTGAGGCAATGTGTTCTAATATGGATTTGCATAAAATACATGTGAGATAGGATGATAATGATATGCACCAGTCAATTGTAACCAGTCGGCCCCCCAGGTCTGGGGATAGCTGGGGAAATGGGCCATGATTTTACCTTCCAGGTGACCCTGCAGAGCCAGGTGAATGAGGTGGTTTTGTCTTCACAAAAATATAGCGGGGAATGGGCCTAACCTAAAGTCCCTGGGGTGCGGGGGGATTTTACCATCTGGCTGGACCGAAAGTCAAAGCTTGCTATTCCCCGGACCTGGGGGGCCGTGGTTACAATTGACTGGTGCAATCGTTTGCTGGAATCACCCTTTTAGAAAAGTGGACATACATGTGTACAAAAGCCTTCATCCAGGCAGTAGGGATAGTTAGTGGTTAGTGGCTTGAAAGAGGACTGAAAGAACATCAGAGATCTCATTTCTCAACTCTGATTATTCCCAAACTGCATGAGCATGAAAAATATTTTACTGAGTAACTGTCAAAAAAATCAAACATAACATGAAGTTATTGAAATTTCAAATTCGTTACAAGCGCTTCTATTTATTAACTTATTAAAAGATGTGATCAATACTTCAAATTTCTTACTGGTTTTGCAAATAATTCAAAGTTAACTATCTTGAAGGCATTTGAGGTTTTAAGACTTCGTAATCCCGTATCTTTTGGCTCGGGAACCGTTTTGGGCTTTTCAGATGGTTCTTTATCAGTCATACTCGTGTGATTTATGCAATAATAGTGACGAAATCATTGAAAGTATTAATGTGACAGTTTGACTCTCATGGGCGCAGCCATGTTTGATAATTTCTTGCTCGTGAATATCGCACATGTGACACACAATACTTTTAAAAGAAATGCCATTTGGCAAATCGTCACTTTTACAAGATATGTACAATTGTGTATAAAGTTAAATTAAAACTAAATGCTCACAATCTACAACAATCTCTTTGCTATTCTTTTACTATACATTTGGTTTGACATCGATGACACATCGGTCATATATAATTAAAGTTATGTATAGAAAGAACCCATGTTTAATAGAGCCGATCCTACTAAAGATCACAGTAATTAATGAAAATAATTTAACACGCACTGAGTCAGGGTCAAACCACTCCAGCAGTCCGAAACATACCATTTTTGGTTAATGGCACAAGGATCAAAGTAAAACAAGAAACGAACGAATACGTCAAGTACACGTGTATATAGCATGGATTTTAATAACAATAAAAGTTTGTGGTACTACGTCACCCAAACCAGAAAAGTTCAGGAAACATAAAACGAGCTCTACCTTTGTGTGCACTCACACTGCCGTACTTATACTTCAAAATTGTTGTCTGCTACCATTTAGCAAAATATCTCAAGACGGGAGGAAGCAAACAGAAAGTTGTTTCGTTTAATGCTAAAAACTGACAATGGCAACGCCCAAGAAAGTGGTTCTTTTAGCGTGCGGCTCATTTAATCCACCAACGAACATGCATCTGCGAATGTTTGGTAAGATTTTTCTTAATTTTCAGAAAATACAAATTAACATTTTATTTTTTTTGGCAATTTTGCAAGTGATTTTGAAATGAATTTGATTGGCAAATCGGTGTGTGTCATTACTACATGTTGTATATTAAAAACAAACAGAAATAAATAACAGATTTTGTTGTCAGTCACAATGTCTTATTAATTCAATACGTAATACATGTAACATGTACAATTTTCTGATTCAGTATCCGGATACACTTTCATTTCACAAGATTTTATTGAGTATGTTTGGAATGTGATTTTTTTACAAAAAGCGTACATTGATTATATCCTACTGAATTTAAGATCAGAGGCACTCGTATAGAGTACTTTTGCATCTTATTCAAGAAGAACCTCCATTTTGGGCAGAAAGGAGTTCTAGTCTAAAATAATAGACGTGTAATACGGGATTTTTTCATTCCCTAACATCTAAACGGGTTAGTGCAAAAACTGGGTGGGTTTGAAAAGTATTGAAATTGTATTTAGTGAAGTATTTTATGTTTGAAATGGATAGTAAAGGTTTATATTCATATTTTACCATGTAAGTACAAAGCCATTTTGCACAAACAAGCATTAAACACATGATCTACCTTTCCAATAAAACGAAACTTGACTGACACAGACAACAATTATGCCAAGCGGAACAACTCGACCCAATCGTAATAACTAGGCCACCTCTGACAAGCTTCGTGATAGACCTCGTAAATACAATCGTAACAACTCGGCCATGACCGAAGTGCTCTGATTGTTGTAAAACTGTGAACTGCAGCCTTGCGTTATGTTTTGACAGAATGAAACGAAGAAAACCCCATCAAACTCATAATTATTCGTTGGATATTTATTGTGTGTGTCTGGAACTAATATAAAATAACATTATCTAGTAATATTTCTTGTTTTTATGATATTTTATGGACGCAATATGCTTTAATCCGGAATCCTAATCATAACAACTACCCACTTTTGGTACAAAACAATTTGTACGTGAAGGATTTGCCATATCAAAAATCGTAAAAAAAAATCTGTCAACGTACAATTATTAAGACTAAAAGGGGTTCCTAACCAGAAGCTGCCATAATTACATATCATCATGATTTTACATATTTAAGCGCTAAA